>NW_026612674.1:55000-57500 GCF_029582105.1 Oenanthe melanoleuca
AGTTTTGTGGAGAGATTGGATTTTGCTATCCCAGTCCAGGGGTCAATCTGCAGGCCGAGGTACTTCTCAGTTTCTCCGGGGTCAATCATTTTCAGGGGTGTGCCATTGATGGTCCACGCAGCGCAGTCATTGACGGTGTAAGAGTCCTTTGTCGGCTTGATGTAGTAGCCGTGGCACTTTACTCCCTGTGTTTTGAGACCGGTAAGATTGCAAAAGGTCTCTAATATCTTGATGTTAGTTTTCATATTTTCCCAGGAGTCACTCAGCAAGACCAGATCGTCCGCAAATGCCATCGCCGTGATGCTGCTCCCTCCTCGATGGTAACCTTTGCCGCTTTCTTCCAGCTTGCACAACAGGGGGTCCATAGCCAGATTAAATAAAAGGGGTGACATCGGGTCACCCTGTTTTACTCCAACCCGGAAATGGATTTCGTCTGTGCGTGTGTTTTTCTTCACGGTGATATATGTACTGGTGTCCTTGTACATATTGCTCACCAGGCCGATGATGTGGGGGTCCACTTCCCTTTGCTGCAAAGCTTGAATGATGTGCTGGTGGCTTATGGTGTCAAAAGCCTTGGCAATGTCCACGAATACAACACCCAGTGGTTTGTGTTCTTTTTTGGCGGACCACATTAAAGACTGCAGGAGTTTCAGGTTTTCAGAGCATCCCGCCGCTCTGATGAATCCTCTTTGCCTTGGGTTGAGGGGGCAGGCTTTGCTCAGCCTAGCTGTTATAATCCTGGAGAATAGTCTCAGCAAGATGGAACCAATTGTGATGGGTCTCCAGTTGTTAGTGTCCTTTAAACGCTCAGGTTCTGTCGACTTAGGAATCAAAACAGTCCTGCATCCCCTCACCGTGTCCGGGATTTTTCCAGATGTTAACCACAGATTGAAGATCTCCGCTGTCCGGGAGTACTCGGGATCCATCTTCTTGATGTCCCCAAGAGTAATCCCATCTGGACCGGGAGCTGAGCCCTTGCTCATTTCCTGCACATTTTTCTCGACTTCTTTGGCCGTAATTAAGTCTCTGAAAGCGCTATTGTCGGCTTTCCCGTTAATTTGGAATTCCCCAAGGCTAGTGAAGTTACCAGGTGTTTCCCATCTGTTCTTAAAAACCGAATAAATTTCACTGGGTGCGATATCGCAGGACAATGTCTCAATATCGTCTAAAATAATTTTAGCAAGTTTCCCCCTATCGAGATGGAATAATCGCTGGAAGCGAAGGTAATCACCCTTCCTAATTGCTCTGTCCTTCATCCACTTCTGAAAAGGTCTCTTTGGTTGTTTCTCCTGGGCCCCTTTGTTGTTCTTATCTCGGGTTGCTGTTCTTATCTGGCTTATCGCTTCCAGGCATCCGAAGCAGTCCTGCGCTGTCTGGTTGATCGTTGCTTGCATTTCCTGACCCTCAATTAACTGCTTGAATGCCCGGGGGAAGGTGTTAATTGTCCCAGCTGATAGCCGTTCCCCGAGTGTCCGGTGGTAATGGGCCTGCAGTTGCCCCTCCTTTTGCTTCTTGATGGCTCCCCTCCGGCCCTTACCCTTATCAGGGCGGCGCCTTATCTCGTCCATTGTTTCCTCTCCGGCAGCTGGCTCCCCTGGCAGGCGGCTCCTGCCTGGGCCATTGTTCTCGGCTACAGCCTGGCCTTGATGACTCACCCCAGGTTCCTTTCTTAGACCCGCAGCTGCTCTCCTGGTGCGAGTACTCACAGCAGGTTCTTCTTCAAGGTCCTCAACTGGCTTCCTGGGCAGCAATCTCCTTTTGTCGCTTATCTGCTTATTTGTTTTGGTTGTAATGTGTTCCGCGATGAGTTTATTGATGTTTTTGTGGCCCTCGAACTGCGCCTCTAATCTTATCAGCATCTCTTCCTCCTCCTTTGTCCAGCATCTTTTGTGAGCTCCTCGGTTAGATGTTTCTTTCGGGTGGGAAGCAACGATCCTTTCTTGGTTCCTAACTGACGGGTGTGCATGTCTTTTATGTTGTCCCAGGCCGATTTTAGTTTGGAAATCTCTTCCGCATACCTCACAGATCCACTCCCCAGCTGGAGCCGCTTCAGTCTCATGCACCCCTGCATTTGGGAAAATGACAAACAATACTGTGATAGTTAGAACCTTCCTTTCCACATTTCACACACCGAAAACAAACCCTCCTTCTCCCGTGCGACCCCTTTAGATGTTCGATTAGGGCCAACACAGAGTTCACCCGGGTACCACAACAAGGACAAGGTGGATTTTTGTCCGGAACAGTCACCGTCACGGTCCCCTCAGGTGTCTGCCCCCCGGGCTTCCCAGGCGTTGGAGGTGATGTCTCCGGCGCTTCCTCGCTCTCCTTCTCCTCGCTGCACCTTTGCTCAAGCACAAACAGTTTAGCGTCTCGCGGGAGGTTAGCATGTAAACTATCTCCCGCACACGGTTGTGGTGTTAGTTGTTCATACACCTCGGGCAGCCCGCTCAATCCCTCCCGGTTAGCAGAAAAATGAACACCCTCCTGCAAGTCCGACCTA
>NW_026612674.1:67500-82500 GCF_029582105.1 Oenanthe melanoleuca
TTTTATTCTCTCGGGGCCCGCGCCCCCTTCGAGACGACTCTCGCACAACACTGGGCCTCGCGTTCGGAAAGAGTCGCGCGCGCTCTGGGCTCACGCGCGGGACGGGGCTCGGCTGGGACTGACCCGCCCCCGAGGCCGGCCCAAAAGCACCGGACGTGCTAGAGGAGACAGCGACCCGACAAGGCGGGCGCGGCCCGGACACCGAGGCCCCTTTTGGCCGGGGCGGCTCGCTCTTCAGCAGGCGGCGGCGCGACGAAGGAGCGCCCGTGCGGTGCGCGCGCGGAACGGGCTCTTTTCCCCCGTCCGTGCCCCATCGGTTCTCGTATCCCTCTCTCTCGGGCCTGGCTCTCTCTTTTTTCTCTTTTCTCGGGCTCGAGCTCGAGCCGCACCGCCGCCCAAGCGCTGCTCGCGACCGGCACCCACGGGCGCCACTCGGGACCGAAGCCAGCACCGGCACCTCGCGTGGTTTCGGAAGGACACCTGAGGCCTCGCGGGGCCACGCGGCCGTCACACAGCCCGGCACGGTAAAGACGTTCCTCCCCCAAAGCGGCGGGAGAGGAGCGACACCTCGCCTGCGACGGGGAAGCGAATTGGAAAGAAAGACCGACCTGCTCGAGAACCGGACTCCGCCGAGACATCCCCCCCCCCATCACAGAGGGAGAGAGCCCGGGAAGGAGCCGGCCAGCCGGGGGCCCTTTCCGACGCGACCCGAAAAGCCTCATCGATCGGGGGAAACCAAACACGAGCAGCCACCGAAGCGGTGACGAGGGCCCAGCGGCCACGGTTCCTGGGACAACAGAAAAAAGGTCAAAAAGAAAAAGCACGCTACGCGTCGCACGACCCGTGCTAGCCACGGGGGTCACGGGCCACGGGGATGGTCGCGGGCCACAGGTCGGGGCGAGACGTGAAACTCACTCCCCTCCCCCTGAAACCGCATCCATCACCGGCAGGCATCTCTCCTCTCTCTCGCCGCCTCCTGCCTTCACCACCTTTCGCTTTTCGTGGCCCGCGACCCTTCGTCGTCAGCACGCTTCTCGGTGCCGCGGCTTAAGGCCGCGTGAGAAAAAAAAGGAAAAGGCCGGGCGGGCAGCCCCCACACTCCGCCGCACCTGCCTGGAAAAGCAGAGCCGTCTGTAACCCAGCCCCCTCAACCGGCAAGCCGGGGCAGGCCGGACACCGCAGGCCGCCCGGGCACGGTGGCTCGGTCGCACCAGCCAAGGACCGAGATGGGGCGAGGCGCCGCCGCCTCGCCCGCAACATCGCCGGGGGGACTCTCTCGGGTTTTGGCCCGCTGCTAGGGGCGCGGTCACAGCCACCGCGGCCGGCCGCCGCCCCTGAAAAATTCAGCCCGCTGGGCGGGTCCCCGGCTTAGGGCCGAGGAAGGGGGAGGGATGCCTTCAACAACGCGGCGGGGGGCCGGGGTGCCGCCAACCCCGGCCCGCAACTCCACGGGGCGACTCCCGTCACCGAGCCCCTCAAGGCAAGCCGGCGAAGCCGAGGCGAGGCCGCGCGACCCCAACTGCAACGTTCCCCCGGGCAAGCCCTTCCACAACGCGGGCACACTCTCTCTGGCAAAACAGGTCGGGAGCGGGGAACGAGGCGCAGCCACCTCGGCAACCGAGCCAGCCATCCTCGGGGCTCTCGGGGAAGGGGCCGGGGAAACTCGGCAGGCTCAGCACAACCCCGGCCGCGTCCAGCCCCGGCTGCCGGCAACCGCGCACCACGCCGGCAGCCAAAAACATGCCGCACCCGCCGCCGCCGAGCGGGCCGGCCCCGGCTTAAGGCCGGGAGGATAAAGGGACGAGGCGCCGCCGCCTCGCCCGCCACCATCGCCGGAGGAGCGGCCGCCCGCTTCCCCCCTTCCCGAAAGGGCACGAGGCGCCGCCGCCTCGCCCGCCACCATCGCCGGAGGAGCGGCCGCCCGCTTCCCCCCTTCCCGAAAAGGCACGAGGCGCCGCCGCCTCGCCCGCCACCATCGCCGGAGGAGCGGCCGCCCGCTTCCCCCCTTCCCGAAAAGGCACGAGGGCGCCGCCGCCTCGCCCGCCACCATCGCCGGAGGAGCGGCCGCCCGCTTCCCTCCTTCCCGAAAAGGCACGAGGGCGCCGCCCCTTCGCCCGCCACCATCGCCGGAGGAGCGGCCGCCCGCTTCCCTCCTTCCCGAAAAGGCACGAGGGCGCCGCCCCTTCGCCCGCCACCATCGCCGGAGGAGCGGCCGCCCGCTTCCCCCCTTCCCGAAAAGGCACGAGGCGCCGCCGCCTCGCTCGCCACCATCGCCGGAGGAGCGGCCGCCCGCTTCCCCCCTTCCCGAAAAGGCACGAGGCGCCGCCGCCTCGCTCACCACCATCGCCGGAGGAGCGAGCGGGTGCCCGCTCCTCCCTTCACGAAACCGGCAAGCAGCCCGGTCGGAGCGGGACACGCTCGCGGGGCTTCTCGCTCTCTTCCCCGCCTCACCTCGCCTGGGCCGGGGAGCAGCTCACATCGGAGCTCGGCTCAAAATCTGTCCCAGCACACTGGGTAGTACGGGAACAAAGCCGCGCGGCTTCGGCTAACGTCGGCGGTAACTTTCGGATGCCCTCGGGACGACACACGCGGCCGCCCACCTCCGCCTCGGACACAGGCACGGGCCAAGCCTGCGGGGATGCGACCCGTAACTCGCTCCCATAATACGGAGAAAAGGGCCCCAGGCCGCGGACGCGCCCAATAGAACGTAGCGTCCCTGACCGAGGGGGCGCGGCGAAGCACGCCGCCTCCTACGATGAGGCAACTGGAGGCAGCCGAAAACAGCGACCCCTTGGAGCACTTCCAGGCCGTCAGAGACAACAGGTCTACCCGGGTAGACCTGTTGTCCGCCGGCCCTCCCGGAGCCAACAGGTCTACCCGGGTAGACCTGGTGTCCGCGGCCGATCCCGGGTAGACCTGTTGTCCGCCGGCCCTCCCGGAGCCAACAGGTCTACCCGGGTAGACCTGGTGGCCCCGGCCGTCCCGGGTAGACCTGTTGTCCGCCGGCCCTCCCGGAGCCAACAGGTCTACCCGGGTAGACCTGGTGGCCCCGGCCGTCCCGGAGCCGGGTAGACCTGGTGTCCGCGGCCGATCCCGGGTAGACCTGTTGTCCGCCGGCCCTCCCGGAGCCAACAGGTCTACCCGGGTAGACCTGGTGCCCCCGGCCGTCCCGGAGCCGGGTAGACCTGGTGTCCGCGGCCGATCCCGGGTAGACCTGTTGTCCGCCGGCCCTCCCGGAGCCAACAGGTCTACCCGGGTAGACCTGGTGTCCGCGGCCGATGCCGGGTAGACCTGGTGCCCCCGGCCGTCCCGGAGCCGGGTAGACCTGGTGTCCGCGGCCGATCCCGGGTAGACCTGTTGTCCGCCGGCCCTCCCGGAGCCAACAGGTCTACCCGGGTAGACCTGGTGGCCCCGGCCGTCCCGGAGCCGGGTAGACCTGGTGTCCGCGGCCGATCCCGGGTAGACCTGTTGTCCGCCGGCCCTCCCGGAGCCAACAGGTCTACCCGGGTAGACCTGGTGGCCCCGGCCGTCCCGGAGCCGGGTAGTCGTGGTGGCCCCGGCCGTCCCGGAGCAGGGTAGACCTGGTGTCCGCGGCCGATCCCGGGTAGACCTGTTGTCCGCCGGCCCTCCCGGAGCCAACAGGTCTACCCGGGTAGACCTGGTGCACCCGGCCGTCCCGGAGCCGGGTAGACCTGGTGTCCGCGGCCGATCCCGGGTAGACCTGTTGTCCGCCGGCCCTCCCGGAGCCAACAGGTCTACCCGGGTAGACCTGGTGTCCGCGGCCGATCCCGGGTAGACCTGGTGTCCCCCGGCCGTCCCGGAGCCGGGTAGACCTGGTGTCCGCGGCCGATCCCGGGTAGACCTGTTGTCCGCCGGCCCTCCCGGAGCCAACAGGTCTACCCGGGTAGACCTGGTGTCCCCCGGCCGTCCCGGAGCCGGGTAGACCTGGTGTCCGCGGCCGATCCCGGGTAGACCTGGGTCCGCCGGCCCTCCCGGAGCCAACAGGTCTACCCGGGTAGACCTGGTGCCCCCGGCCGTCCCGGAGCCGGGTAGACCTGGTGTCCGCGGCCGAACCCGGGTAGACCTGTTGTCCGCCGGCCCTCCCGGAGCCAACAGGTCTACCCGGGTAGACCTGGTGCCCCCGGCCGTCCCGGAGCCGGGTAGACCTGGTGTCCGCGGCCGAACCCGGGTAAACACGTTGTCCGCCGGCCCTCCCGGAGCCAACAGGTCTACCCGGGTAGACCTGGTGCCCCCGGCCGTCCCGGAGCCGTGTAGACCTGGTGTCCGCGGCCGAAGCCGGGTAGACCTGGTGTCCCCCGGCCGTCCCGGAGCCGGGTAGACCTGGTGTCCGCGGACGATCTCGGGTAGACCTGGTGTCCGCCGGCCGTCCGGTAGTCATCAGGTCTACCCGGGTAGACCTGGTGTCCGCGGACGATGCCGGGTAGACCTGTTGTCCGACGGCCGTCGCGGAGTCAACAGGTCTACCCGGGTAGACCTGGTGACCGCGGCCTATCCCGGGTAGACCTGTTGTCCGCCGGCCCTCCCGGAGCCAACAGGTCTACCCGGGTAGACCTGGTGTCCGCGGCCGATCCCGGGTAGACCTGGTGTCCCCCGGCCGTCCCGGAGCCGGGTAGACCTGGTATCCGCGGACGATCTCGGGTAGACCTGTTGTCCGCCGGCCCTCCCGGAGCCAACAGGTCTACCCGGGTAGACCTGGTGTCCGCGGACGATGCCGGGTAGACCTGTTGTCCGCCTGCCGTCGCGGAGCCAACAGGTCTACCCGGGTAGACCTGGTGTCCGCGGACGATCCCGGGTAGACCTGGTGTTCGCCGGCCGTCCCGGAGCCAACAGGTCTACCCGGGTAGACCTGGTGCCCCCGGCCGTCCCGGAGCCGGGTAGACCTGGTGTCCGCGGCCGAACCCGGGTAGACCTGTTGTCCGCCGGCCCTCCCGGAGCCAACAGGTCTACCCGGGTAGACCTGGTGCCCCCGGCCGTCCCGGAGCCGGGTAGACCTGGTGTCCGCGGCCGAACCCGGGTAGACACGTTGTCCGCCGGCCCTCCCGGAGCCAACAGGTCTACCCGGGTAGACCTGGTGCCCCCGGCCGTCCCGGAGCCGTGTAGACCTGGTGTCCGCGGCCGAAGCCGGGTAGACCTGGTGTCCCCCGGCCGTCCCGGAGCCGGGTAGACCTGGTGTCCGCGGACGATCTCGGGTAGACCTGGTGTCCGCCGGCCGTCCGGTAGTCATCAGGTCTACCCGGGTAGACCTGGTGTCCGCGGACGATGCCGGGTAGACCTGTTGTCCGACGGCCGTCGCGGAGTCAACAGGTCTACCCGGGTAGACCTGGTGACCGCGGCCTATC
Organism: Oenanthe melanoleuca; assembly: GCF_029582105.1. NCBI lineage: Eukaryota > Metazoa > Chordata > Aves > Passeriformes > Muscicapidae > Oenanthe > Oenanthe melanoleuca. The sequence goes on from NW_026612674.1 coordinate 72,861, forward strand.
CCGGGTAGACCTGTTGTCCGCCGGCCGTCCCGGAGCCAACAGGTCTACCCGGGTAGACCTGGTGTCCGCCGGCCGTCCCGGAGCCAACAGGTCTACCCGGGTAGACCTGGTGTCCGCCGGCCGTCCCGGAGCCAACAGGTCTACCCGGGTAGACCTGGTGTCCGCGGCCGATCTCGGGTAGACCTGGTGTCCGCCGGCCGTCCCGGAGGCAACAGGTCTACCCGGGTAGACCTGGTGTCCGCCGGCCCTCCCGGAGGCAACAGGTCTACCCGGGTAGACCTGGTGTCCGCCGGCCGTCCCGGAGCCAACAGGTCTACCCGGGTAGACCTGGTGTCCGCGGCCGATCTCGGGTAGACCTGGTGTCCGCCGGCCCTCCCGGAGCCAACAGGTCTACCCGGGTAGACCTGGTGTCCGCGGCCGATCTCGGGTAGACCTGGTGTCCGCCGGCCCTCCCGGAGCCAACAGGTCTACCCGGGTAGACCTGGTGTCCGCGGCCGATCCCGCCTAGACCCGGCGCCCTCCGGCCTCCCCAGAGCGGGGTAGACCTGCTTTCCCCCAGCCGCTCCCGGCTAGACCCGGCCTCCGCCGGCCGCCCCGGAGCGGGGTAGACCTGCTTTCCCCCAGCCGCTCCCGGCTAGACCCGGCCTCCGCCGGCCGCCTCGGAGCGGGGTAGACCTGCTTTCCCCCAGCCGCTCCCGGCTAGACCCGGCCTCCGCCGGCCGCCTCGGAGCGGGGTAGACCTGCTTTCCCCCAGCCGCTCCCGGCTAGACCCGGCCTCCGCCGGCCGCCCCAGAGCGGGGTAGACCTCCTTTCCCCCAGCCGCTCCCGGCTAGACCCGGCCTCCGCCGGCCGCCCCGGAGCGGGGTAGACCTGCTTTCCCCCAGCCGCTCCCGGCTAGACACGGCCACCGCCGGCCGTTGTCACCGGCCGCTCCCGGGTCGACCCGTTGTCCGCCGGCCCTCCCGGCGGCAACAGGTCTACCCGGGTAGACCTGGTGTCCGCGGCCGATGCCGGGTAGACCTGGTGTCCGCCGGTAGCCCCGGAGCCAACAGGTCTACCCGGGTAGACCTGCTGTCCGCGGCCGATCCCGGGTAGACCTGGTGTCCGCCGGCCCTCCCGGAGCCAACAGGTCTACCCGGGTAGACCTGGTGTCCGCCTGCCGTCCCGGAGCCAACAGGTCTACCCGGGTAGACCTGGTGTCCGCGGCCGATGCCGGGTAGACCTGGTGTCCGCCGGTAGCCCCGGAGCCAACAGGTCTACCCGGGTAGACCTGTTGTCCGCCGGCCGTCCGGTAGTCATCAGGTCTACCCGGGTAGACCTGGTGTCCGCGGCCGATCCCGGGTAGACCTGGTGTCCGCCTGCCGTCCCGGAGCCAACAGGTCTACCCGGGTAGACCTGGTGTCCGCGGCCGATGCCGGGTAGACCTGGTGTCCGCCGGCCGTCCCGGAGCCAACAGGTCTACCCGGGTAGACCTGTTGTCCGCCGGCCGTCCGGTAGTCATCAGGTCTACCCGGGTAGACCTGGTGTCCGCGGCCGATCCCGGGTAGACCTGGTGTCCGCCGGCCCTCCCGGAGCCAACAGGTCTACCCGGGTAGACCTGGTGTCCGCGGCCGATGCCGGGTAGACCTGGTGTCCGCCGGTAGCCCCGGAGCCAACAGGTCTACCCGGGTAGACCTGTTGTCCGCCGGCCGTCCGGTAGTCATCAGGTCTACCCGGGTAGACCTGGTGTCCGCGGCCGATCCCGGGTAGACCTGGTGTCCGCCTGCCGTCCCGGAGCCAACAGGTCTACCCGGGTAGACCTGCTGTCCGCGGCCGATGCCGGGTAGACCTGTTGTCCGCCGGCCCTCCCGGAGCCAACAGGTCTACCCAGGTAGACCTGGTGTCCGCCGGCCGTCCCGGAGGCAACAGGTCTACCCGGGGAGACCTGTTGTCCGCCGGCCCTCCCGGAGGCAACAGGTCTACCCGGGTAGACCTGGTGTCCGCCGGCCGTCCCGGAGCCAACAGGTCTACCCGGGTAGACCTGGTGTCCGCGGCCGATCCCGCCTAGACCCGGCGCCCTCCGGCCTCCCCAGAGCGGGGTAGACCTGCTTTCCCCCAGCCGCTCCCGGCTAGACCCGGCCTCCGCCGGCCGCCCCGGAGCGGGGTAGACCTGCTTTCCCCCAGCCGCTCCCGGCTAGACCCGGCCTCCGCCGGCCGCCTCGGAGCGGGGTAGACCTGCTTTCCCCCAGCCGCTCCCGGCTAGACCCGGCCTCCGCCGGCCGCCTCGGAGCGGGGTAGACCTGCTTTCCCCCAGCCGCTCCCGGCTAGACCCGGCCTCCGCCGGCCGCCCCAGAGCGGGGTAGACCTCCTTTCCCCCAGCCGCTCCCGGCTAGACCCGGCCTCCGCCGGCCGCCCCGGAGCGGGGTAGACCTGCTTTCCCCCAGCCGCTCCCGGCTAGACACGGCCACCGCCGGCCGTTGTCACCGGCCGCTCCCGGGTCGACCCGTTGTCCGCCGGCCCTCCCGGCGGCAACAGGTCTACCCGGGTAGACCTGGTGTCCGCGGCCGATGCCGGGTAGACCTGGTGTCCGCCGGTAGCCCCGGAGCCAACAGGTCTACCCGGGTAGACCTGCTGTCCGCGGCCGATCCCGGGTAGACCTGGTGTCCGCCGGCCCTCCCGGAGCCAACAGGTCTACCCGGGTAGACCTGGTGTCCGCCTGCCGTCCCGGAGCCAACAGGTCTACCCGGGTAGACCTGGTGTCCGCGGCCGATGCCGGGTAGACCTGGTGTCCGCCGGTAGCCCCGGAGCCAACAGGTCTACCCGGGTAGACCTGTTGTCCGCCGGCCGTCCGGTAGTCATCAGGTCTACCCGGGTAGACCTGGTGTCCGCGGCCGATCCCGGGTAGACCTGGTGTCCGCCTGCCGTCCCGGAGCCAACAGGTCTACCCGGGTAGACCTGGTGTCCGCGGCCGATGCCGGGTAGACCTGGTGTCCGCCGGCCGTCCCGGAGCCAACAGGTCTACCCGGGTAGACCTGTTGTCCGCCGGCCGTCCGGTAGTCATCAGGTCTACCCGGGTAGACCTGGTGTCCGCGGCCGATCCCGGGTAGACCTGGTGTCCGCCGGCCCTCCCGGAGCCAACAGGTCTACCCGGGTAGACCTGGTGTCCGCGGCCGATGCCGGGTAGACCTGGTGTCCGCCGGTAGCCCCGGAGCCAACAGGTCTACCCGGGTAGACCTGTTGTCCGCCGGCCGTCCGGTAGTCATCAGGTCTACCCGGGTAGACCTGGTGTCCGCGGCCGATCCCGGGTAGACCTGGTGTCCGCCTGCCGTCCCGGAGCCAACAGGTCTACCCGGGTAGACCTGCTGTCCGCGGCCGATGCCGGGTAGACCTGTTGTCCGCCGGCCCTCCCGGAGCCAACAGGTCTACCCAGGTAGACCTGGTGTCCGCCGGCCGTCCCGGAGGCAACAGGTCTACCCGGGGAGACCTGTTGTCCGCCGGCCCTCCCGGAGGCAACAGGTCTACCCGGGTAGACCTGGTGTCCGCCGGCCGTCCCGGAGCCAACAGGTCTACCCGGGTAGACCTGGTGTCCGCGGCCGATCCCGCCTAGACCCGGCGCCCTCCGGCCTCCCCAGAGCGGGGTAGACCTGCTTTCCCCCAGCCGCTCCCGGCTAGACCCGGCCTCCGCCGGCCGCCCCGGAGCGGGGTAGACCTGGTGTCCGCGGCCGAACCCGGGTAAACACGTTGTCCGCCGGCCCTCCCGGAGCCAACAGGTCTACCCGGGTAGACCTGGTGCCCCCGGCCGTCCCGGAGCCGTGTAGACCTGGTGTCCGCGGCCGAAGCCGGGTAGACCTGGTGTCCCCCGGCCGTCCCGGAGCCGGGTAGACCTGGTGTCCGCGGACGATCTCGGGTAGACCTGGTGTCCGCCGGCCGTCCGGTAGTCATCAGGTCTACCCGGGTAGACCTGGTGTCCGCGGACGATGCCGGGTAGACCTGTTGTCCGACGGCCGTCGCGGAGTCAACAGGTCTACCCGGGTAGACCTGGTGACCGCGGCCTATCCCGGGTAGACCTGTTGTCCGCCGGCCGTCCCGGAGCCAACAGGTCTACCCGGGTAGACCTGGTGTCCGCCGGCCGTCCCGGAGCCAACAGGTCTACCCGGGTAGACCTGGTGTCCGCCGGCCGTCCCGGAGCCAACAGGTCTACCCGGGTAGACCTGGTGTCCGCGGCCGATCTCGGGTAGACCTGGTGTCCGCCGGCCGTCCCGGAGGCAACAGGTCTACCCGGGTAGACCTGGTGTCCGCCGGCCCTCCCGGAGGCAACAGGTCTACCCGGGTAGACCTGGTGTCCGCCGGCCGTCCCGGAGCCAACAGGTCTACCCGGGTAGACCTGGTGTCCGCGGCCGATCTCGGGTAGACCTGGTGTCCGCCGGCCCTCCCGGAGCCAACAGGTCTACCCGGGTAGACCTGGTGTCCGCGGCCGATCTCGGGTAGACCTGGTGTCCGCCGGCCCTCCCGGAGCCAACAGGTCTACCCGGGTAGACCTGGTGTCCGCGGCCGATCCCGCCTAGACCCGGCGCCCTCCGGCCTCCCCAGAGCGGGGTAGACCTGCTTTCCCCCAGCCGCTCCCGGCTAGACCCGGCCTCCGCCGGCCGCCCCGGAGCGGGGTAGACCTGCTTTCCCCCAGCCGCTCCCGGCTAGACCCGGCCTCCGCCGGCCGCCTCGGAGCGGGGTAGACCTGCTTTCCCCCAGCCGCTCCCGGCTAGACCCGGCCTCCGCCGGCCGCCTCGGAGCGGGGTAGACCTGCTTTCCCCCAGCCGCTCCCGGCTAGACCCGGCCTCCGCCGGCCGCCCCAGAGCGGGGTAGACCTCCTTTCCCCCAGCCGCTCCCGGCTAGACCCGGCCTCCGCCGGCCGCCCCGGAGCGGGGTAGACCTGCTTTCCCCCAGCCGCTCCCGGCTAGACACGGCCACCGCCGGCCGTTGTCACCGGCCGCTCCCGGGTCGACCCGTTGTCCGCCGGCCCTCCCGGCGGCAACAGGTCTACCCGGGTAGACCTGGTGTCCGCGGCCGATGCCGGGTAGACCTGGTGTCCGCCGGTAGCCCCGGAGCCAACAGGTCTACCCGGGTAGACCTGCTGTCCGCGGCCGATCCCGGGTAGACCTGGTGTCCGCCGGCCCTCCCGGAGCCAACAGGTCTACCCGGGTAGACCTGGTGTCCGCCTGCCGTCCCGGAGCCAACAGGTCTACCCGGGTAGACCTGGTGTCCGCGGCCGATGCCGGGTAGACCTGGTGTCCGCCGGTAGCCCCGGAGCCAACAGGTCTACCCGGGTAGACCTGTTGTCCGCCGGCCGTCCGGTAGTCATCAGGTCTACCCGGGTAGACCTGGTGTCCGCGGCCGATCCCGGGTAGACCTGGTGTCCGCCTGCCGTCCCGGAGCCAACAGGTCTACCCGGGTAGACCTGGTGTCCGCGGCCGATGCCGGGTAGACCTGGTGTCCGCCGGCCGTCCCGGAGCCAACAGGTCTACCCGGGTAGACCTGTTGTCCGCCGGCCGTCCGGTAGTCATCAGGTCTACCCGGGTAGACCTGGTGTCCGCGGCCGATCCCGGGTAGACCTGGTGTCCGCCGGCCCTCCCGGAGCCAACAGGTCTACCCGGGTAGACCTGGTGTCCGCGGCCGATGCCGGGTAGACCTGGTGTCCGCCGGTAGCCCCGGAGCCAACAGGTCTACCCGGGTAGACCTGTTGTCCGCCGGCCGTCCGGTAGTCATCAGGTCTACCCGGGTAGACCTGGTGTCCGCGGCCGATCCCGGGTAGACCTGGTGTCCGCCTGCCGTCCCGGAGCCAACAGGTCTACCCGGGTAGACCTGCTGTCCGCGGCCGATGCCGGGTAGACCTGTTGTCCGCCGGCCCTCCCGGAGCCAACAGGTCTACCCAGGTAGACCTGGTGTCCGCCGGCCGTCCCGGAGGCAACAGGTCTACCCGGGGAGACCTGTTGTCCGCCGGCCCTCCCGGAGGCAACAGGTCTACCCGGGTAGACCTGGTGTCCGCCGGCCGTCCCGGAGCCAACAGGTCTACCCGGGTAGACCTGGTGTCCGCGGCCGATCCCGCCTAGACCCGGCGCCCTCCGGCCTCCCCAGAGCGGGGTAGACCTGCTTTCCCCCAGCCGCTCCCGGCTAGACCCGGCCTCCGCCGGCCGCCCCGGAGCGGGGTAGACCTGCTTTCCCCCAGCCGCTCCCGGCTAGACCCGGCCTCCGCCGGCCGCCTCGGAGCGGGGTAGACCTGCTTTCCCCCAGCCGCTCCCGGCTAGACCCGGCCTCCGCCGGCCGCCTCGGAGCGGGGTAGACCTGCTTTCCCCCAGCCGCTCCCGGCTAGACCCGGCCTCCGCCGGCCGCCCCAGAGCGGGGTAGACCTCCTTTCCCCCAGCCGCTCCCGGCTAGACCCGGCCTCCGCCGGCCGCCCCGGAGCGGGGTAGACCTGCTTTCCCCCAGCCGCTCCCGGCTAGACACGGCCACCGCCGGCCGTTGTCACCGGCCGCTCCCGGGTCGACCCGTTGTCCGCCGGCCCTCCCGGCGGCAACAGGTCTACCCGGGTAGACCTGGTGTCCGCGGCCGATGCCGGGTAGACCTGGTGTCCGCCGGTAGCCCCGGAGCCAACAGGTCTACCCGGGTAGACCTGCTGTCCGCGGCCGATCCCGGGTAGACCTGGTGTCCGCCGGCCCTCCCGGAGCCAACAGGTCTACCCGGGTAGACCTGGTGTCCGCCTGCCGTCCCGGAGCCAACAGGTCTACCCGGGTAGACCTGGTGTCCGCGGCCGATGCCGGGTAGACCTGGTGTCCGCCGGTAGCCCCGGAGCCAACAGGTCTACCCGGGTAGACCTGTTGTCCGCCGGCCGTCCGGTAGTCATCAGGTCTACCCGGGTAGACCTGGTGTCCGCGGCCGATCCCGGGTAGACCTGGTGTCCGCCTGCCGTCCCGGAGCCAACAGGTCTACCCGGGTAGACCTGGTGTCCGCGGCCGATGCCGGGTAGACCTGGTGTCCGCCGGCCGTCCCGGAGCCAACAGGTCTACCCGGGTAGACCTGTTGTCCGCCGGCCGTCCGGTAGTCATCAGGTCTACCCGGGTAGACCTGGTGTCCGCGGCCGATCCCGGGTAGACCTGGTGTCCGCCGGCCCTCCCGGAGCCAACAGGTCTACCCGGGTAGACCTGGTGTCCGCGGCCGATGCCGGGTAGACCTGGTGTCCGCCGGTAGCCCCGGAGCCAACAGGTCTACCCGGGTAGACCTGTTGTCCGCCGGCCGTCCGGTAGTCATCAGGTCTACCCGGGTAGACCTGGTGTCCGCGGCCGATCCCGGGTAGACCTGGTGTCCGCCTGCCGTCCCGGAGCCAACAGGTCTACCCGGGTAGACCTGCTGTCCGCGGCCGATGCCGGGTAGACCTGTTGTCCGCCGGCCCTCCCGGAGCCAACAGGTCTACCCAGGTAGACCTGGTGTCCGCCGGCCGTCCCGGAGGCAACAGGTCTACCCGGGGAGACCTGTTGTCCGCCGGCCCTCCCGGAGGCAACAGGTCTACCCGGGTAGACCTGGTGTCCGCCGGCCGTCCCGGAGCCAACAGGTCTACCCAGGTAGACCTGGTGTCCGCCGGCCGTCCCGGAGGCAACAGGTCTACCCGGGTAGACCTGGTGTCCGCCGGCCGTCCGGTAGTCATCAGGTCTACCCGGGTAGACCTGGTGTCCGCGGCCGATCCCGGGTCGACCTGGTGTCCGCCGGCCCTCCCGGAGCCAACAGGTCTACCCGGGTAGACCTGGTGTCCGCGGCCGATCTCGGGTAGACCTGGTGTCCGCCGGTAGCCCCGGAGCCAACAGGTCTACCCGGGTAGACCTGCTGTCCGCGGCCGATGCCGGGTAGACCTGTTGTCCGCCGGCCCTCCCGGAGCCAACAGGTCTACCCGGGTAGACCTGGTGTCCGCGGCCGATCTCGGGTAGACCTGGTGTCCGCCGGTAGCCCCGGAGCCAACAGGTCTACCCGGGTAGACCTGCTGTCCGCGGCCGATGCCGGGTAGACCTGTTGTCCGCCGGCCCTCCCGGAGCCAACAGGTCTACCCGGGTAGACCTGGTGTCCGCGGCCGATCCCGCCTAGACCCGGCGCCCTCCGGCCTCCCCGGAGCGGGGTAGACCTGGTGTCCGCGGTCGATCCCGCCTAGACCCGGCCTCCGCCGGCCGCCCCAGAGCGGGGTAGACCTGCTTTCCCCCTGCCGCTCCCGGCTAGACCCGGCCACCGCCGGCCCTTTTCAGCGGCCGCTCCCGGGTCGACCTGTGTTCCTCCAGCCGCCCCAGAGCGGGGTAGACCTGTTCTCCCGGCGACCGCCCGCCCGCCCTCGCAGCGCCAACCCCGGGGGCGGCTGGCAGACCCCCCCGGTCGGCCCCTATGCAGGATAGGCGTGGCATCCTCGTACTATCCGGCAGCCGGGAGAAGCCCACAGCCCCATACCACCTCGGGGTCGGATGGCTTTCTAGCATCCCTGTCTCTCCCGGCAAACCAGATTTCAAGACCAAGAAATATTTTCGACAACGCTTTATTTTGTTCTTGTTCTTGTTTTTTTGTTTTTTTGTTGCTTTTTTTTTTTACTGTACTTCACTTCACTTTATTTCCCCCCCCCTTTTTCTTTGCTTTTACTTTTTCTTCACTTTTCCTTTCTTTTCCTATTGTTTTTGAATGAATGCCTCTTTTATTTGCTTGGAACAGAAAACTTTCAGGAAAAAATAAATTCTCGGCAAATCTTATTTGTTTTTATTTTTGCACCCAGAGTGCTCCCAGCCGAACTGACGGGCAGCCTGTGCCCTGTGCTCCTCCTGCTGACACTCTGACCCGTCCATACGGCCTCCCCAAAACGCCCCCCCTCCCTCCCTCCCTCCCACACACACACACACACACACACACACACAGAGAGACACAGAGACACACAGACACACAGACACACAGACACGCACACAAAGCCACCAGCCCTCCGTCCGCATTCACACAGAGAGACAAACACAGCGACAGAGACGCAGACGCAGACAGAGACACAGAGAGGCACACACACACACACACACACACACACACACACATACACACACACACACAGAGAGACAGCCCCCCACCCTCTCTCGTGCCCGCACCCCTTCCCTGATCCTGCCCCCCACCCCGCCTGTCTTTCCCGCCCAGCCACTGACACTTGGGAGCTCCCCGCCCCCGCCCACTTTCCGTTGGGGGCGCCCCACCCAGCGGCCTCCCCGGCGCCAGTTTCAAACTTTTCCCGCCCAGGTTCCCAACGGCCAGTCACACAGCGGCAGCGGCAGCGGCGGCAGGGAGAGGAAAGGGGCTCCTGCCCAGGCGAGCAGGCTGAGAGCCGGCTGCAGAAGCAGGGACAGCGGCGGGCTGCGAGCGGTGGCAGGAGGATTGGCGCGGTCTGTTCCTTCTCAATGAAACTTTCTGTTCAGCTCTCTCGGAGCTTTTTTGGTCTGCTGGCGGTTCTTCCCTCTCGTCCCCGGCCCCGGTCAAGCCTGGGGCAGGGCGGCAGCGCGGCGGGCGGCTGAGGGAGCGGGCGATGCGGAAGTGAGTCCGGGAGGCGGGCTGCCGTGTATTCGGGCACAGGGAGGGGGCGCGAGAGCACTGCCGGCTCCTCTCGCGGAGC
>NW_026612674.1:90000-92500 GCF_029582105.1 Oenanthe melanoleuca
ATCCCGGAGACGAGAACCGAAGAGGAGCGCGGCAGAGACGGCCCTGACGAGGGACCCGGCCGGCCGTGCGGCTTCGCGGCGGCCTCGGCGGAGAGACGGAGAGAAAAGGCGACGGGCTCGCCGACGCGCCGGGGACCGCCACAGAGGACTCGGGGAAGGAGGAGCGGGTTACGACCCCCGTCCCCGGCGCTCGCGCCTCGCGTGCGCGCGGCAGCACACGGCACGGTACCCCCGCGGTACCCACCCGCAGACAGCCGCCCGCACGGGGGTGGAGCCCGGGGGCGAGGCCCGCGCCTCGCCTCCCCTTTCTCGCCCTCTCTCGGACCACGGCGGCGTCTTCGAGACGCCGTCTTCTCTCTCGCTCTCGCCCCGGCCGCCGCCGCCGCACCGCGCGGCACGGCCCCGGCAAGGACGAGCTCCGCCCCAGCGGCTCGTTCCGGGAGCGGGGAGCTACGGAGCGCTCCCCGAGTCTGCATTTAGGGGGACGAAGGCCCTGCGCGGAAGCAGCGGCGACGACGACCGCGACGACGACGAAGCCCCGCCGGGCCGCAGGGAAAGAGGGCCGAGGCCGCCGAGGGAAACGCTTCCCTCGCCGAACCCCCGGACACCGCCTTCCCTCCGGGCACCGGCCGGGACGACGCCGCCGCCGCCGCCGCCGCCGCCGCCTTCCGCGGGCAACGGACCTGCGAGGCGACCCCAGCCGCGCCGCCGGGGGGGCCCCCGGGCGGCGATTGATCGTCACGCGACGCTCAGACAGGCGTAGCCCCGGGAGGAACCCGGGGCCGCAAGTGCGTTCGAAGTGTCGATGATCAATGTGTCCTGCAATTCACATTAATTCTCGCAGCTAGCTGCGTTCTTCATCGACGCACGAGCCGAGTGATCCACCGCTAAGAGTTGTCTGGCTTTCGGCACCGACCCCGCACGCGCGGAGGGGCCGGGACCGCTCGCGCGGAGCGGCCCCCTTCGTTTTGGCAAGGACGCGCGCCCCACGCGCCCCGCCTCGACCGTACGAGCACAACGACAAACGGAGGAGGGGAAAAAAAGCGAAAACCCCACGTTTCGCTCCGAAGCTCGGCAAAAAGGCGGGGGGGCCCGCGCCCCCGACCGCCTCCCCCCGCAAGGGGAGACGCCGCCTCGGCATGCCCTTGTCTCTTCGGAGGCGGCCCAGGCGCCCGGGCTCGGCCCGACCTCCGCACGGAGAAGCAACGCGACGGACCGGCCGAGGGACGGCGGCCCGCCCGGCCTCGCTCACGGGAACAACACGCCTTCGCGGCCGCGGGGGCGCGACCGCCGGCCCCCGCTCACGCTCGCAACCTTCGCCTTGACCGACGGCCGCGGACTCGCGGAACGCCGCCGCGCCAACCGCGCGGCCGGGCTCTCTTCCCAGCGGCCTTACAACGCCCGGAGACGCCGCGCGGCGACTACCGATCCACCGGAGCAACCCCTGCGCGGGACCGCTTCCCACCGCCCTAAGGGCGAAAGTCCGGCGGGGGCCGCACTCCGAACGCGCAACCGGGGGGTAACCCGGGAGGCGGGGCCGCCCCCGAGACCCGAGCCGGCGTCGCGAGCGCCGGAGGCCTGCCGGTCGGCAAGACCCACCGCCGCCGGGGCCGCACTCCCGGGACCGCCGCCGCTTCGCACCGTCGGGAACTCCCTTCCCGCGGGCTCGCGCCCAGCGGCAGGCGTACAGCGGCTGAGCCGGGGGGCTACGCCCGCTCCCCTCGTTTCCACTCGGGGACCGGACGGGGAAGCGCCCCCGCGGCCGCCCCCGCACGCCTACCTTCGGCCCACACGCGGCCGGAGAAGGGCAACGGGGAAGCGACGGACGGAGCCCGGGCCGGGACGGCCGCCGGCGACGGCGGGCGCCTTCCGGCAGACCATCCCCCGGGGGGGACACTCGTCCGAGCGGCGACGCCGCCGCACTCGGCACGGGGGTCCGCAACCCGCACTCGCCGGGCCTCCGGTGACGACGGAGGGGGACCGCCGAGCGCTCACCCCCGGGAGGAAGGAGCGGTCGAGACACAGCGATGGCCGGTGGGCGGCACTCGCCGGCGGGCCTTCGAGGAGAAGGCCGTCGAGGGAAGAGAGGCACGGTCGCGGCCTGACGCGGCGCCGCACGCGAGGCCGCGGCGGCGGCCAAGAGGCGAGAGCGCGGCGGGCCCCGGCGGCCGCAACCCCGCAGCCGAGGTAGGGCAGAGGGCACGCGCCCTCTGCCGGCGTCGCCCCGTGTCGAGAGGCGAGCGGGTCGGCCCCGCGGCCGGATCGCGCGCCGCGGCCTCTCCGCCGAGACCGGGGCCGCAGAGAGGGGGGGGCAGGGCGCCCCTCCCTGGCGCGGCACGGGTGCCCCCCCCGCGCGCGGGCGCGCGGCGGGACGCCGGCGAACGAGAGCGGGACAGAGCGCGGCCCGGTCGCGACGGACACCATCGCGGGGGATCGGCGGGAGTAGCTCCCCACCCCCGGATGGCGCCGCGCGCCACCGGCCCGGCAACACCCGCTGCCG
>NW_026612674.1:97500-113599 GCF_029582105.1 Oenanthe melanoleuca
CTGGGCGGGTCCCCGGCTTAGGGCCGAGGAAGGGGGAGGGATGCCTTCAACAACGCGGCGGGGGGCCGGGGTGCCGCCAACCCCGGCCCGCAACTCCACGGGGCGACTCCCGTCACCGAGCCCCTCAAGGCAAGCCGGCGAAGCCGAGGCGAGGCCGCGCGACCCCAACTGCAACGTTCCCCCGGGCAAGCCCTTCCACAACGCGGGCACACTCTCTCTGGCAAAACAGGTCGGGAGCGGGGAACGAGGCGCAGCCACCTCGGCAACCGAGCCAGCCATCCTCGGGGCTCTCGGGGAAGGGGCCGGGGAAACTCGGCAGGCTCAGCACAACCCCGGCCGCGTCCAGCCCCGGCTGCCGGCAACCGCGCACCACGCCGGCAGCCAAAAACATGCCGCACCCGCCGCCGCCGAGCGGGCCGGCCCCGGCTTAAGGCCGGGAGGATAAAGGGACGAGGCGCCGCCGCCTCGCCCGCCACCATCGCCGGAGGAGCGGCCGCCCGCTTCCCCCCTTCCCGAAAGGGCACGAGGCGCCGCCGCCTCGCCCGCCACCATCGCCGGAGGAGCGGCCGCCCGCTTCCCCCCTTCCCGAAAAGGCACGAGGCGCCGCCGCCTCGCCCGCCACCATCGCCGGAGGAGCGGCCGCCCGCTTCCCCCCTTCCCGAAAAGGCACGAGGGCGCCGCCGCCTCGCCCGCCACCATCGCCGGAGGAGCGGCCGCCCGCTTCCCTCCTTCCCGAAAAGGCACGAGGGCGCCGCCCCTTCGCCCGCCACCATCGCCGGAGGAGCGGCCGCCCGCTTCCCTCCTTCCCGAAAAGGCACGAGGGCGCCGCCCCTTCGCCCGCCACCATCGCCGGAGGAGCGGCCGCCCGCTTCCCCCCTTCCCGAAAAGGCACGAGGCGCCGCCGCCTCGCTCGCCACCATCGCCGGAGGAGCGGCCGCCCGCTTCCCCCCTTCCCGAAAAGGCACGAGGCGCCGCCGCCTCGCTCACCACCATCGCCGGAGGAGCGAGCGGGTGCCCGCTCCTCCCTTCACGAAACCGGCAAGCAGCCCGGTCGGAGCGGGACACGCTCGCGGGGCTTCTCGCTCTCTTCCCCGCCTCACCTCGCCTGGGCCGGGGAGCAGCTCACATCGGAGCTCGGCTCAAAATCTGTCCCAGCACACTGGGTAGTACGGGAACAAAGCCGCGCGGCTTCGGCTAACGTCGGCGGTAACTTTCGGATGCCCTCGGGACGACACACGCGGCCGCCCACCTCCGCCTCGGACACAGGCACGGGCCAAGCCTGCGGGGATGCGACCCGTAACTCGCTCCCATAATACGGAGAAAAGGGCCCCAGGCCGCGGACGCGCCCAATAGAACGTAGCGTCCCTGACCGAGGGGGCGCGGCGAAGCACGCCGCCTCCTACGATGAGGCAACTGGAGGCAGCCGAAAACAGCGACCCCTTGGAGCACTTCCAGGCCGTCAGAGACAACAGGTCTACCCGGGTAGACCTGTTGTCCGCCGGCCCTCCCGGAGCCAACAGGTCTACCCGGGTAGACCTGGTGTCCGCGGCCGATCGGCCGGGGACACCAGGTCTTCCCGGGTAGACCTGTTGTCCGCCGGCCCTCCCGGAGCCAACAGGTCTACCCGGGTAGACCTGGTGGCCCCGGCCGTCCCGGAGCCGGGTAGACCTGGTGTCCGCGGCCGATCCCGGGTAGACCTGTTGTCCGCCGGCCCTCCCGGAGCCAACAGGTCTACCCGGGTAGACCTGGTGGCCCCGGCCGTCCCGGAGCCGGGTAGACCTGGTGTCCGCGGCCGATCCCGGGTAGACCTGTTGTCCGCCGGCCCTCCCGGAGCCAACAGGTCTACCCGGGTAGACCTGGTGCCCCCGGCCGTCCCGGAGCCGGGTAGACCTGGTGTCCGCGGCCGATCCCGGGTAGACCTGTTGTCCGCCGGCCCTCCCGGAGCCAACAGGTCTACCCGGGTAGACCTGGTGTCCGCGGCCGATGCCGGGTAGACCTGGTGTCCCCCGGCCGTCCCGGAGCCGGGTAGACCTGGTGTCCGCGGCCGATCCCGGGTAGACCTGTTGTCCGCCGGCCCTCCCGGAGCCAACAGGTCTACCCGGGTAGACCTGGTGGCCCCGGCCGTCCCGGAGCCGGGTAGACCTGGTGTCCGCGGCCGATCCCGGGTAGACCTGTTGTCCGCCGGCCCTCCCGGAGCCAACAGGTCTACCCGGGTAGACCTGGTGGCCCCGGCCGTCCCGGAGCCGGGTAGACCTGGTGTCCGCGGCCGATCCCGGGTAGACCTGTTGTCCGCCGGCCCTCCCGGAGCCAACAGGTCTACCCGGGTAGACCTGGTGCACCCGGCCGTCCCGGAGCCGGGTAGACCTGGTGTCCGCGGCCGATCCCGGGTAGACCTGTTGTCCGCCGGCCCTCCCGGAGCCAACAGGTCTACCCGGGTAGACCTGGTGTCCGCGGCCGATCCCGGGTAGACCTGGTGTCCCCCGGCCGTCCCGGAGCCGGGTAGACCTGGTGTCCGCGGCCGATCCCGGGTAGACCTGTTGTCCGCCGGCCCTCCCGGAGCCAACAGGTCTACCCGGGTAGACCTGGTGCCCCCGGCCGTCCCGGAGCCGGGTAGACCTGGTGTCCGCGGCCGATCCCGGGTAGACCTGGTGTCCGCCGGCCCTCCCGGAGCCAACAGGTCTACCCGGGTAGACCTGGTGTCCCCCGGCCGTCCCGGAGCCGGGTAGACCTGTTGTCCGCCGGCCCTCCCGGAGCCAACAGGTCTACCCGGGTAGACCTGGTGCCCCCGGCCGTCCCGGAGCCGGGTAGACCTGGTGTCCGCGGCCGAACCCGGGTAAACACGTTGTCCGCCGGCCCTCCCGGAGCCAACAGGTCTACCCGGGTAGACCTGGTGCCCCCGGCCGTCCCGGAGCCGTGTAGACCTGGTGTCCGCGGCCGAAGCCGGGTAGACCTGGTGTCCCCCGGCCGTCCCGGAGCCGGGTAGACCTGGTGTCCGCGGACGATCTCGGGTAGACCTGGTGTCCGCCGGCCGTCCGGTAGTCATCAGGTCTACCCGGGTAGACCTGGTGTCCGCGGACGATGCCGGGTAGACCTGTTGTCCGACGGCCGTCGCGGAGTCAACAGGTCTACCCGGGTAGACCTGGTGACCGCGGCCTATCCCGGGTAGACCTGTTGTCCGCCGGCCCTCCCGGAGCCAACAGGTCTACCCGGGTAGACCTGGTGTCCGCGGCCGATCCCGGGTAGACCTGGTGTCCCCCGGCCGTCCCGGAGCCGGGTAGACCTGGTATCCGCGGACGATCTCGGGTAGACCTGTTGTCCGCCGGCCCTCCCGGAGCCAACAGGTCTACCCGGGTAGACCTGGTGTCCGCGGACGATGCCGGGTAGACCTGTTGTCCGCCTGCCGTCGCGGAGCCAACAGGTCTACCCGGGTAGACCTGGTGTCCGCGGACGATCCCGGGTAGACCTGGTGTTCGCCGGCCGTCCCGGAGCCAACAGGTCTACCCGGGTAGACCTGGTGCCCCCGGCCGTCCCGGAGCCGGGTAGACCTGGTGTCCGCGGCCGAACCCGGGTAGACCTGTTGTCCGCCGGCCCTCCCGGAGCCAACAGGTCTACCCGGGTAGACCTGGTGCCCCCGGCCGTCCCGGAGCCGGGTAGACCTGGTGTCCGCGGCCGAACCCGGGTAGACACGTTGTCCGCCGGCCCTCCCGGAGCCAACAGGTCTACCCGGGTAGACCTGGTGCCCCCGGCCGTCCCGGAGCCGTGTAGACCTGGTGTCCGCGGCCGAAGCCGGGTAGACCTGGTGCCCCCGGCCGTCCCGGAGCCGGGTAGACCTGGTGTCCGCGGACGATCTCGGGTAGACCTGGTGTCCGCCGGCCGTCCGGTAGTCATCAGGTCTACCCGGGTAGACCTGGTGTCCGCGGACGATGCCGGGTAGACCTGTTGTCCGACGGCCGTCGCGGAGTCAACAGGTCTACCCGGGTAGACCTGGTGACCGCGGCCTATCCCGGGTAGACCTGTTGTCCGCCGGCCGTCCCGGAGCCAACAGGTCTACCCGGGTAGACCTGGTGTCCGCCGGCCGTCCCGGAGCCAACAGGTCTACCCGGGTAGACCTGGTGTCCGCCGGCCGTCCCGGAGCCAACAGGTCTACCCGGGTAGACCTGGTGTCCGCGGCCGATCTCGGGTAGACCTGGTGTCCGCCGGCCGTCCCGGAGGCAACAGGTCTACCCGGGTAGACCTGGTGTCCGCCGGCCCTCCCGGAGGCAACAGGTCTACCCGGGTAGACCTGGTGTCCGCCGGCCGTCCCGGAGCCAACAGGTCTACCCGGGTAGACCTGGTGTCCGCGGCCGATCTCGGGTAGACCTGGTGTCCGCCGGCCCTCCCGGAGCCAACAGGTCTACCCGGGTAGACCTGGTGTCCGCGGCCGATCTCGGGTAGACCTGGTGTCCGCCGGCCCTCCCGGAGCCAACAGGTCTACCCGGGTAGACCTGGTGTCCGCGGCCGATCCCGCCTAGACCCGGCGCCCTCCGGCCTCCCCAGAGCGGGGTAGACCTGCTTTCCCCCAGCCGCTCCCGGCTAGACCCGGCCTCCGCCGGCCGCCCCGGAGCGGGGTAGACCTGCTTTCCCCCAGCCGCTCCCGGCTAGACCCGGCCTCCGCCGGCCGCCTCGGAGCGGGGTAGACCTGCTTTCCCCCAGCCGCTCCCGGCTAGACCCGGCCTCCGCCGGCCGCCTCGGAGCGGGGTAGACCTGCTTTCCCCCAGCCGCTCCCGGCTAGACCCGGCCTCCGCCGGCCGCCCCAGAGCGGGGTAGACCTCCTTTCCCCCAGCCGCTCCCGGCTAGACCCGGCCTCCGCCGGCCGCCCCGGAGCGGGGTAGACCTGCTTTCCCCCAGCCGCTCCCGGCTAGACACGGCCACCGCCGGCCGTTGTCACCGGCCGCTCCCGGGTCGACCCGTTGTCCGCCGGCCCTCCCGGCGGCAACAGGTCTACCCGGGTAGACCTGGTGTCCGCGGCCGATGCCGGGTAGACCTGGTGTCCGCCGGTAGCCCCGGAGCCAACAGGTCTACCCGGGTAGACCTGCTGTCCGCGGCCGATCCCGGGTAGACCTGGTGTCCGCCGGCCCTCCCGGAGCCAACAGGTCTACCCGGGTAGACCTGGTGTCCGCCTGCCGTCCCGGAGCCAACAGGTCTACCCGGGTAGACCTGGTGTCCGCGGCCGATGCCGGGTAGACCTGGTGTCCGCCGGTAGCCCCGGAGCCAACAGGTCTACCCGGGTAGACCTGTTGTCCGCCGGCCGTCCGGTAGTCATCAGGTCTACCCGGGTAGACCTGGTGTCCGCGGCCGATCCCGGGTAGACCTGGTGTCCGCCTGCCGTCCCGGAGCCAACAGGTCTACCCGGGTAGACCTGGTGTCCGCGGCCGATGCCGGGTAGACCTGGTGTCCGCCGGCCGTCCCGGAGCCAACAGGTCTACCCGGGTAGACCTGTTGTCCGCCGGCCGTCCGGTAGTCATCAGGTCTACCCGGGTAGACCTGGTGTCCGCGGCCGATCCCGGGTAGACCTGGTGTCCGCCGGCCCTCCCGGAGCCAACAGGTCTACCCGGGTAGACCTGGTGTCCGCGGCCGATGCCGGGTAGACCTGGTGTCCGCCGGTAGCCCCGGAGCCAACAGGTCTACCCGGGTAGACCTGTTGTCCGCCGGCCGTCCGGTAGTCATCAGGTCTACCCGGGTAGACCTGGTGTCCGCGGCCGATCCCGGGTAGACCTGGTGTCCGCCTGCCGTCCCGGAGCCAACAGGTCTACCCGGGTAGACCTGCTGTCCGCGGCCGATGCCGGGTAGACCTGTTGTCCGCCGGCCCTCCCGGAGCCAACAGGTCTACCCAGGTAGACCTGGTGTCCGCCGGCCGTCCCGGAGGCAACAGGTCTACCCGGGGAGACCTGTTGTCCGCCGGCCCTCCCGGAGGCAACAGGTCTACCCGGGTAGACCTGGTGTCCGCCGGCCGTCCCGGAGCCAACAGGTCTACCCGGGTAGACCTGGTGTCCGCGGCCGATCCCGCCTAGACCCGGCGCCCTCCGGCCTCCCCAGAGCGGGGTAGACCTGCTTTCCCCCAGCCGCTCCCGGCTAGACCCGGCCTCCGCCGGCCGCCCCGGAGCGGGGTAGACCTGCTTTCCCCCAGCCGCTCCCGGCTAGACCCGGCCTCCGCCGGCCGCCTCGGAGCGGGGTAGACCTGCTTTCCCCCAGCCGCTCCCGGCTAGACCCGGCCTCCGCCGGCCGCCTCGGAGCGGGGTAGACCTGCTTTCCCCCAGCCGCTCCCGGCTAGACCCGGCCTCCGCCGGCCGCCCCAGAGCGGGGTAGACCTCCTTTCCCCCAGCCGCTCCCGGCTAGACCCGGCCTCCGCCGGCCGCCCCGGAGCGGGGTAGACCTGCTTTCCCCCAGCCGCTCCCGGCTAGACACGGCCACCGCCGGCCGTTGTCACCGGCCGCTCCCGGGTCGACCCGTTGTCCGCCGGCCCTCCCGGCGGCAACAGGTCTACCCGGGTAGACCTGGTGTCCGCGGCCGATGCCGGGTAGACCTGGTGTCCGCCGGTAGCCCCGGAGCCAACAGGTCTACCCGGGTAGACCTGCTGTCCGCGGCCGATCCCGGGTAGACCTGGTGTCCGCCGGCCCTCCCGGAGCCAACAGGTCTACCCGGGTAGACCTGGTGTCCGCCTGCCGTCCCGGAGCCAACAGGTCTACCCGGGTAGACCTGGTGTCCGCGGCCGATGCCGGGTAGACCTGGTGTCCGCCGGTAGCCCCGGAGCCAACAGGTCTACCCGGGTAGACCTGTTGTCCGCCGGCCGTCCGGTAGTCATCAGGTCTACCCGGGTAGACCTGGTGTCCGCGGCCGATCCCGGGTAGACCTGGTGTCCGCCTGCCGTCCCGGAGCCAACAGGTCTACCCGGGTAGACCTGGTGTCCGCGGCCGATGCCGGGTAGACCTGGTGTCCGCCGGCCGTCCCGGAGCCAACAGGTCTACCCGGGTAGACCTGTTGTCCGCCGGCCGTCCGGTAGTCATCAGGTCTACCCGGGTAGACCTGGTGTCCGCGGCCGATCCCGGGTAGACCTGGTGTCCGCCGGCCCTCCCGGAGCCAACAGGTCTACCCGGGTAGACCTGGTGTCCGCGGCCGATGCCGGGTAGACCTGGTGTCCGCCGGTAGCCCCGGAGCCAACAGGTCTACCCGGGTAGACCTGTTGTCCGCCGGCCGTCCGGTAGTCATCAGGTCTACCCGGGTAGACCTGGTGTCCGCGGCCGATCCCGGGTAGACCTGGTGTCCGCCTGCCGTCCCGGAGCCAACAGGTCTACCCGGGTAGACCTGCTGTCCGCGGCCGATGCCGGGTAGACCTGTTGTCCGCCGGCCCTCCCGGAGCCAACAGGTCTACCCAGGTAGACCTGGTGTCCGCCGGCCGTCCCGGAGGCAACAGGTCTACCCGGGGAGACCTGTTGTCCGCCGGCCCTCCCGGAGGCAACAGGTCTACCCGGGTAGACCTGGTGTCCGCCGGCCGTCCCGGAGCCAACAGGTCTACCCGGGTAGACCTGGTGTCCGCGGCCGATCCCGCCTAGACCCGGCGCCCTCCGGCCTCCCCAGAGCGGGGTAGACCTGCTTTCCCCCAGCCGCTCCCGGCTAGACCCGGCCTCCGCCGGCCGCCCCGGAGCGGGGTAGACCTGGTGTCCGCGGCCGAACCCGGGTAAACACGTTGTCCGCCGGCCCTCCCGGAGCCAACAGGTCTACCCGGGTAGACCTGGTGCCCCCGGCCGTCCCGGAGCCGTGTAGACCTGGTGTCCGCGGCCGAAGCCGGGTAGACCTGGTGTCCCCCGGCCGTCCCGGAGCCGGGTAGACCTGGTGTCCGCGGACGATCTCGGGTAGACCTGGTGTCCGCCGGCCGTCCGGTAGTCATCAGGTCTACCCGGGTAGACCTGGTGTCCGCGGACGATGCCGGGTAGACCTGTTGTCCGACGGCCGTCGCGGAGTCAACAGGTCTACCCGGGTAGACCTGGTGACCGCGGCCTATCCCGGGTAGACCTGTTGTCCGCCGGCCGTCCCGGAGCCAACAGGTCTACCCGGGTAGACCTGGTGTCCGCCGGCCGTCCCGGAGCCAACAGGTCTACCCGGGTAGACCTGGTGTCCGCCGGCCGTCCCGGAGCCAACAGGTCTACCCGGGTAGACCTGGTGTCCGCGGCCGATCTCGGGTAGACCTGGTGTCCGCCGGCCGTCCCGGAGGCAACAGGTCTACCCGGGTAGACCTGGTGTCCGCCGGCCCTCCCGGAGGCAACAGGTCTACCCGGGTAGACCTGGTGTCCGCCGGCCGTCCCGGAGCCAACAGGTCTACCCGGGTAGACCTGGTGTCCGCGGCCGATCTCGGGTAGACCTGGTGTCCGCCGGCCCTCCCGGAGCCAACAGGTCTACCCGGGTAGACCTGGTGTCCGCGGCCGATCTCGGGTAGACCTGGTGTCCGCCGGCCCTCCCGGAGCCAACAGGTCTACCCGGGTAGACCTGGTGTCCGCGGCCGATCCCGCCTAGACCCGGCGCCCTCCGGCCTCCCCAGAGCGGGGTAGACCTGCTTTCCCCCAGCCGCTCCCGGCTAGACCCGGCCTCCGCCGGCCGCCCCGGAGCGGGGTAGACCTGCTTTCCCCCAGCCGCTCCCGGCTAGACCCGGCCTCCGCCGGCCGCCTCGGAGCGGGGTAGACCTGCTTTCCCCCAGCCGCTCCCGGCTAGACCCGGCCTCCGCCGGCCGCCTCGGAGCGGGGTAGACCTGCTTTCCCCCAGCCGCTCCCGGCTAGACCCGGCCTCCGCCGGCCGCCCCAGAGCGGGGTAGACCTCCTTTCCCCCAGCCGCTCCCGGCTAGACCCGGCCTCCGCCGGCCGCCCCGGAGCGGGGTAGACCTGCTTTCCCCCAGCCGCTCCCGGCTA
The DNA here is from genome assembly GCF_029582105.1 of Oenanthe melanoleuca. Classification (NCBI taxonomy): domain Eukaryota; kingdom Metazoa; phylum Chordata; class Aves; order Passeriformes; family Muscicapidae; genus Oenanthe; species Oenanthe melanoleuca. The sequence continues at coordinate 106,437 of NW_026612674.1, forward strand.
GACACGGCCACCGCCGGCCGTTGTCACCGGCCGCTCCCGGGTCGACCCGTTGTCCGCCGGCCCTCCCGGCGGCAACAGGTCTACCCGGGTAGACCTGGTGTCCGCGGCCGATGCCGGGTAGACCTGGTGTCCGCCGGTAGCCCCGGAGCCAACAGGTCTACCCGGGTAGACCTGCTGTCCGCGGCCGATCCCGGGTAGACCTGGTGTCCGCCGGCCCTCCCGGAGCCAACAGGTCTACCCGGGTAGACCTGGTGTCCGCCTGCCGTCCCGGAGCCAACAGGTCTACCCGGGTAGACCTGGTGTCCGCGGCCGATGCCGGGTAGACCTGGTGTCCGCCGGTAGCCCCGGAGCCAACAGGTCTACCCGGGTAGACCTGTTGTCCGCCGGCCGTCCGGTAGTCATCAGGTCTACCCGGGTAGACCTGGTGTCCGCGGCCGATCCCGGGTAGACCTGGTGTCCGCCTGCCGTCCCGGAGCCAACAGGTCTACCCGGGTAGACCTGGTGTCCGCGGCCGATGCCGGGTAGACCTGGTGTCCGCCGGCCGTCCCGGAGCCAACAGGTCTACCCGGGTAGACCTGTTGTCCGCCGGCCGTCCGGTAGTCATCAGGTCTACCCGGGTAGACCTGGTGTCCGCGGCCGATCCCGGGTAGACCTGGTGTCCGCCGGCCCTCCCGGAGCCAACAGGTCTACCCGGGTAGACCTGGTGTCCGCGGCCGATGCCGGGTAGACCTGGTGTCCGCCGGTAGCCCCGGAGCCAACAGGTCTACCCGGGTAGACCTGTTGTCCGCCGGCCGTCCGGTAGTCATCAGGTCTACCCGGGTAGACCTGGTGTCCGCGGCCGATCCCGGGTAGACCTGGTGTCCGCCTGCCGTCCCGGAGCCAACAGGTCTACCCGGGTAGACCTGCTGTCCGCGGCCGATGCCGGGTAGACCTGTTGTCCGCCGGCCCTCCGGAGCCAACAGGTCTACCCAGGTAGACCTGGTGTCCGCCGGCCGTCCCGGAGGCAACAGGTCTACCCGGGGAGACCTGTTGTCCGCCGGCCCTCCCGGAGGCAACAGGTCTACCCGGGTAGACCTGGTGTCCGCCGGCCGTCCCGGAGCCAACAGGTCTACCCGGGTAGACCTGGTGTCCGCGGCCGATCCCGCCTAGACCCGGCGCCCTCCGGCCTCCCCAGAGCGGGGTAGACCTGCTTTCCCCCAGCCGCTCCCGGCTAGACCCGGCCTCCGCCGGCCGCCCCGGAGCGGGGTAGACCTGCTTTCCCCAGCCGCTCCCGGCTAGACCCGGCCTCCGCCGGCCGCCTCGGAGCGGGGTAGACCTGCTTTCCCCCAGCCGCTCCCGGCTAGACCCGGCCTCCGCCGGCCGCCTCGGAGCGGGGTAGACCTGCTTTCCCCCAGCCGCTCCCGGCTAGACCCGGCCTCCGCCGGCCGCCCCAGAGCGGGGTAGACCTCCTTTCCCCCAGCCGCTCCCGGCTAGACCCGGCCTCCGCCGGCCGCCCCGGAGCGGGGTAGACCTGCTTTCCCCCAGCCGCTCCCGGCTAGACACGGCCACCGCCGGCCGTTGTCACCGGCCGCTCCCGGGTCGACCCGTTGTCCGCCGGCCCTCCCGGCGGCAACAGGTCTACCCGGGTAGACCTGGTGTCCGCGGCCGATGCCGGGTAGACCTGGTGTCCGCCGGTAGCCCCGGAGCCAACAGGTCTACCCGGGTAGACCTGCTGTCCGCGGCCGATCCCGGGTAGACCTGGTGTCCGCCGGCCTCCCGGAGCCAACAGGTCTACCCGGGTAGACCTGGTGTCCGCCTGCCGTCCCGGAGCCAACAGGTCTACCCGGGTAGACCTGGTGTCCGCGGCCGATGCCGGGTAGACCTGGTGTCCGCCGGTAGCCCCGGAGCCAACAGGTCTACCCGGGTAGACCTGTTGTCCGCCGGCCGTCCGGTAGTCATCAGGTCTACCCGGGTAGACCTGGTGTCCGCGGCCGATCCCGGGTAGACCTGGTGTCCGCCTGCCGTCCCGGAGCCAACAGGTCTACCCGGGTAGACCTGGTGTCCGCGGCCGATGCCGGGTAGACCTGGTGTCCGCCGGCCGTCCCGGAGCCAACAGGTCTACCCGGGTAGACCTGTTGTCCGCCGGCCGTCCGGTAGTCATCAGGTCTACCCGGGTAGACCTGGTGTCCGCGGCCGATCCCGGGTAGACCTGGTGTCCGCCGGCCCTCCCGGAGCCAACAGGTCTACCCGGGTAGACCTGGTGTCCGCGGCCGATGCCGGGTAGACCTGGTGTCCGCCGGTAGCCCCGGAGCCAACAGGTCTACCCGGGTAGACCTGTTGTCCGCCGGCCGTCCGGTAGTCATCAGGTCTACCCGGGTAGACCTGGTGTCCGCGGCCGATCCCGGGTAGACCTGGTGTCCGCCTGCCGTCCCGGAGCCAACAGGTCTACCCGGGTAGACCTGCTGTCCGCGGCCGATGCCGGGTAGACCTGTTGTCCGCCGGCCCTCCCGGAGCCAACAGGTCTACCCAGGTAGACCTGGTGTCCGCCGGCCGTCCCGGAGGCAACAGGTCTACGGGGAGACCTGTTGTCCGCCGGCCCTCCCGGAGGCAACAGGTCTACCCGGGTAGACCTGGTGTCCGCCGGCCGTCCCGGAGCCAACAGGTCTACCCAGGTAGACCTGGTGTCCGCCGGCCGTCCCGGAGGCAACAGGTCTACCCGGGTAGACCTGGTGTCCGCCGGCCGTCCGGTAGTCATCAGGTCTACCCGGGTAGACCTGGTGTCCGCGGCCGATCCCGGGTCGACCTGGTGTCCGCCGGCCCTCCCGGAGCCAACAGGTCTACCCGGGTAGACCTGGTGTCCGCGGCCGATCTCGGGTAGACCTGGTGTCCGCCGGTAGCCCCGGAGCCAACAGGTCTACCCGGGTAGACCTGCTGTCCGCGGCCGATGCCGGGTAGACCTGTTGTCCGCCGGCCCTCCCGGAGCCAACAGGTCTACCCGGGTAGACCTGGTGTCCGCGGCCGATCTCGGGTAGACCTGGTGTCCGCCGGTAGCCCCCGGAGCCAACAGGTCTACCCGGGTAGACCTGCTGTCCGCGGCCGATGCCGGGTAGACCTGTTGTCCGCCGGCCCTCCCGGAGCCAACAGGTCTACCGGGTAGACCTGGTGTCCGCGGCCGATCCCGCCTAGACCCGGCGCCCTCCGGCCCCCCGGAGCGGGGTAGACCTGGTGTCCGCGGTCGATCCCGCCTAGACCCGGCCTCCGCCGGCCGCCCCAGAGCGGGGTAGACCTGCTTTCCCCCTGCCGCTCCCGGCTAGACCCGGCCACCGCCGGCCCTTTTCAGCGGCCGCTCCCGGGTCGACCTGTGTTCCTCCAGCCGCCCCAGAGCGGGGTAGACCTGTTCTCCCGGCGACCGCCCGCCCTCGCAGCGCCAACCCCGGGGGCGGCTGGCAGACCCCCCGGTCGGCCCTATGCAGGATAGGCGTGGCATCCTCGTACTATCCGGCAGCCGGGAGAAGCCCACAGCCCCATACCACCTCGGGGTCGGATGGCTTTCTAGCATCCCTGTCTCTCCCGGCAAACCAGATTTCAAGACCAAGAAATATTTTCGACAACGCTTTATTTTGTTCTTGTTCTTGTTTTTTTGTTTTTTTCTTTTTTTTTTTACTGTACTTCACTTCACTTTATTTCCCCCCCCTTTTTCTTTGCTTTTACTTTTTCTTCACTTTTCCTTTCTTTTCCTATTGTTTTTGAATGAATGCCTCTTTTATTTGCTTGGAACAGAAAACTTTCAGGAAAAAATAAATTCTCGGCAAATCTTATTTGTTTTTATTTTTGCACCCAGAGTGCTCCCAGCCGAACTGACGGGCAGCCTGTGCCCTGTGCTCCTCCTGCTGACACTCTGACCCGTCCATACGGCCTCCCCAAAACGCCCCCCCTCCCTCCCTCCCTCCCACACACACACACACACACACACAGAGAGACACAGAGACACACAGACACACAGACACACAGACACGCACACAAAGCCACCAGCCCTCCGTCCGCATTCACACAGAGAGACAAACACAGCGACAGAGACGCAGACGCAGACAGAGACACAGAGAGGCACACACACACACACACACACACACAGAGAGACAGCCCCCCACCCTCTCTCGTGCCCGCACCCCTTCCCTGATCCTGCCCCCACCCCGCCTGTCTTTCCCGCCCAGCCACTGACACTTGGGAGCTCCCCGCCCCCGCCCACTTTCCGTTGGGGGCGCCCCACCCAGCGGCCTCCCGGCGCCCAGTTTCAAACTTTTCCCGCCCAGGTTCCCAACGGCCAGTCACACAGCGGCAGCGGCAGCGGCGGCAGGGAGAGGAAAGGGGCTCCTGCCCAGCGCGAGCAGGCTGAGAGCCGGCGCTGCAGAAGCAGGGACAGCGGCGGGCTGCGAGCGGTGGCAGGAGGATTGGCGCGGTCTGTTCCTTCTCAATGAAACTTTCTGTTCAGCTCTCTCGGAGCTTTTTGGTCTGCTGGCGGTTCTTCCCTCTCGTCCCCGGCCCCGGTCAAGCCTGGGGCAGGGCGGCAGCGCGGCGGGCGGCGGCTGAGGGAGCGGGCGATGCGGAAGTGAGTCCGGGAGGCGGGCTGCCGTGTATTCGGGCACAGGGAGGGGGCGCGAGAGCACTGCCGGCTCCTCTCGCGGAGCGGCTGGGGAAGCGGGCTGCGGGCAGGCTGTCAGTGGAGCCGGCGGGGCCTGGCCGGGGCAGGGGCAGTGGCCGCTGGGCTGCGGAGGCGGCAGGGCCGGCGGCTTAGGCCGGGAGCCGAAGTCGGCCGCCTTGCCGTGGCGGCTTTCGGGGAGGGGAAGAGCAGGGCTCAGCAGGAGTGTGAGCGGGGTGCGTGTGCACGGGGGCTGTGGGACGTGCAGGCCGCCTGCCGAAGGGGGGCTCGGCGGGCGGGCCGGGGCTCGGCGGCCGCTCGCCCGACGGACGAGAGGCGGCGCCGCCGCTCAGCGGGAAGGGGGGCGGACGGCAGCAGGTCTACCCCGCCGATAATCGCCAGAGACGAAGACGCGCAGGCGGCAACAGGTCTACCCAGCAGGGATCCAAGCGAGCGGCGGGCAACAGGTCTACCCCGGCAGGCACCCAGGTAAGCGGCGGGCAACAGGTCTACCCCGGCAGGGATCCCAGCAAGCGGCGGGCAACAGGTCTACCCCGGCAGGGATCCCAGCGAGCGGCGGGCAACAGGTCTACTCCGGCAGGCACCCAGGTAAGCGGCGGGCAACAGGTCTACCCCGGCAGGGATCCCGGCGAGCGGCGGGCAACAGGTCTACCCCGGCAGGCACCCAGGCAAGCGAGGGGCAACAGGTCTACCCCGGCAGGGATCCCAGCGAGCGGCGGGCAACAGGTCTACCCCGGCAGGCACCCAGGTAAGCGGCGGGCAACAGGTCTACCCCGGCAGGGATCCCAGCGAGCGGCGGGCAACAGGTCTACCCCGGCAGGCACCCAGGTAAGCGGCGGGCAACAGGTCTACCCCGGCAGGGATCCCAGCGAGATCCGGGCAACAGGTCTAACCCGGCAGGCACCCAGGTAAGCGGCGGGCAACAGGTCTACCCCGGCAGGGATCCCAGCGAGCGGCGGGCAACAGGTCTCACCCGGCAGGCACCCAGGTAAGCGGCGGGCAACAGGTCTACCCCGGCAGGGATCCCGGCGAGCGGCGGGCAACAGGTCTACCCCGGCAGGCACCCAGGTAAGCGGCGGGCAACAGGTCTACCCCGGCAGGGATCCCAGCGAGCGGCGGCAACAGGTCTACCCCGGCAGGCACCCAGGCAAGCGAGGGGCAACAGGTCTACCCGGCAGGGATCCCAGCGAGCGGCGGGCAACAGGTCTACCCCGGCAGGCACCCAGGTAAGCGGCGGGCAACAGGTCTACCCCGGCAGGGATCCCGGCGAGCGGCGGGCAACAGGTCTACCCCGGCAGGCACCCAGGTAAGCGGCGGGCAACAGGTCTACCCCGGCAGGGATCCAGCGAGCGGGGGCAACAGGTCTACCCCGGCAGGCACCCAGGTAAGCGGGGGCAACAGGTCTACCCCGGCAGGGATCCCAGCGAGCGGCGGGCAACAGGTCTACCCCGGCAGGCACCCAGGTAAGCGGCGGGCAACAGGTCTACCCCGGCAGGGATCCCGGCGAGCGGCGGGCAACAGGTCTACCCCGGCAGGCACCCAGGTAAGCGGCGGGGCAACAGGTCTACCCCGGCAGGGATCCCAGCGAGCGGCGGGCAACAGGTCTACCCCGGCAGGCACCCAGGCAAGCGAGGGGCAACAGGTCTACCCCGGCAGGGATCCCAGCGAGCGGCGGGCAACAGGTCTACCCCGGCAGGCACCAAGGTAAGCGGCGGGCAACAGGTCTACCCCGGCAGGGATCCCGGCGAGCGGCGGGCAACAGGTCAACCCCGGCAGGCACCCAGGTAAGCGGCGGGCAACAGGTCTACCCCGGCAGGGATCCCAGCGAGCGGCGGGCAACAGGTCTACCCCGGCAGGCACCCAGGCAAGCGAGGGGCAACAGGTCTACCCCGGCAGGGATCCCAGCGAGCGGCGGGCAACAGGTCTACCCCGGCAGGCACCCAGGTAAGCGGCGGGCAACAGGTCTACCCCGGCAGGGATCCCGGCGAGCGGCGGGCAACAGGTCTACCCCGCCAGGCACCCAGGTAAGCGGCGGGCAACAGGTCTACCCCGGCAGGGACCCAGCGAGCGGCGGGCAACAGGTCTACCCCGGCAGGCACCCAGGTAAGCGGCGGGCAACAGGTCTACCCGTTTCCCCTCGCCAGGCGGCAAAGTCCGTTCGAGGAGGTGCCGTCGACACTGCGCCCGCCCGCACGGGATGGCACCGCGCGGGACAGCGCTCGCGCCCTCTCGCTCACCCGCGCGGTCCGCCACGGGCGGCCCCCCGGGCCGACGGGCAACAGGCTACCTCCCGCCCGGAGACGGCGGCAAACGGGTTCCCCTCACACCGCGCTACGCGCGCGGTGAAGGGAAACCGCCGCCGCGCCGCCGCCGCCCGCGGCTGGCCCGCGCGGCCAAGCCCCGCACCGGTATCGGGCCTGGGGACCCGCGCGGAGGAAAGTCGAGGCCGCGCGGCCCGGCGGGGCCTCTCTCTCTCTCTGGGAAGCGCGCGCGCTTTTCCCCAGAGGCCGCCGGGGCAACGCGGCCC
>NW_026612675.1:0-111211 GCF_029582105.1 Oenanthe melanoleuca
ACTGTAATGTCTATTTAGAGGAGGCTAATGGTACTCAAAGAACATCCAGGGCTCTAAGTGGTGCCAGTCTGCATCAGAGAGATATCTTGCACTCTTTGGAATTTTAGCTCCAATAAGCCAATTCTCAGGCACAGGGCCATGGACATGAACATTGGCCCTTTTCCTTTTGAAAAAAAACACCCATCCTCCCAGTTTCCTAATAGCAGCTTAGAGGAAGTATCTGTCACCCCAATGTCAGCCAGCGTTCTAAGTCAAGGAGGCTGGAGCTTTGGAGAACTTCTGAATTGTTCCTGCTCTAAGAAGGCAGAGCCCATTAGCAGGCACAGAGCCCTGGACACAAACAGGGCTCTAGCTCTCTCTGAAATGAAACTCACTTAACCTGTATGGTAATGTCTATTTAGAGGAGGCTTTTGTCAATCAAAGAACAGCCAGGGCTTGTAGTGGTGCCAGTTGGCATCTGCAAGATATCCTGCACAGTTTGTAATTGCAGCTGGCAGAAGCAGAATCCCAGACACAAAGCAATGAATACGAACATTTGCCCCTTTTCCTTTTGGAAAAAACACCCACCCTCCCAGTTTCCTAATAGCAGTTAGGAGAAAGTATTTGTCACTGCAAAGGTAGCCAGTGATCAAAGTGGTGGCAGCTGGGGTTTTGGAGCAGTCCTGATTTGTTCCTACTTAAGCAGACAGAGCCCAATCTCAGACACCAGGCCCTGCACACAAACAGGGCTCTAGCTCTCTCTGAAATGAAACTCACTTAACCTGTACGGTAATGTCTATTTAGAGGAGGCTAATGGCACTCAAAGAACAGCCAGGGCTCTAAGTGGTGCCAGTCTGCATCAGAGAGAGATCTTGCACTGTTTGGAATTTTAGCTCAAATAAGCCAATTCTCAGGCAAGGGGCCATGGACACGAACATTGGCCCTTTTTCTTTTGAAAAAAACTCTCACCCTCCCAGTTTCCTAATAGCAGTTTAGAGGAAGTATTTTTCACTCCAAAGGTAGCCAGCGTTCCAAGCGGTGGCAGCTGGGGTTTTGGAGAAATCCTGATTTGTTCCTACTTTAAGCAGACACAGCCCATTCTCAGGCACAGGGCACTGCACTCAAACAGGGCTCTAGCTCTCTCTGAAATGAAACTCACTTAACCCGTACGGTAATATCTATTTAGAGGAGGCTTTTGGCACTCAAAGAACAGCCAGGGCTCCAAGTGGTGCCAGTCTCCATTTGCGAGATATTCTTGAATGTTTGGAATTTTAGCTGGTAGAAGCAGAGTCTCAGGCACAGGGCCATGGACGCAAACATTGGCCCTTTTCCTTTGACAAAAACATTCACCCTCCCAGAGTCCTAATAGCAGTTAGGGGGAAGTATTTGTCAATGCAAAGGTAGCCAGTGTTCTAAATGGTGGCAGCTGGAGTTTTGGAGTAGTCATGATTTGTTCCTCCTTTAGGCAGACAGAGCCCATTCTCAGGCACAGGGCGCTGCACACAAACAGGGCTCTAGCTCTCTCTGAAATGAAACTCACTTAACCCGGATGGTAATGTCTATTTAGAGGAGGCTTTTGGCACTCAAGGAACAGCCAGGATTCTATGTGGTGCCAGTATGCATCTGCAAAATATCCTGCACTCTTTGGAATTCTAGTTCAAAGAAGCCAAATTTCAGGCACATGGCCCTGGACACAAACAGGGCTCTATTTCCCTCTGAAATGAAACTCACTTCACATGTACTGTAATGTCTATTTAGAGGAGGCTTTTGGCACTCAAAGAACAGTCAGGGCTCTAAGTGGTGCCAGTCTGCATCAGAGAGATATCTTGCACTCTTTGGAATTTTAGCTCCAATAAGCCAATTCTCAGCACAGGGCCATGGACATGAACATTGGCCCTTTTCCTTTTGAAAAAAAACACCCATCCTCCCAGTTTCCTAATAGCAGCTTAGAGGAAGTATCTGTCACCCCAATGTCAGCCAGCGTTCTAAGTCAAGGAGGCTGGAGCTTTGGAGAACTTCTGAATTGTTCCTGCTCTAAGAAGGCAGAGCCCATTAGCAGGCACAGAGCCCTGGACACAAACAGGGCTCTAGCTCTCTCTGAAATGAAACTCACTTAATCTGTATGGTAATGTCTATTTAGAGGAGGCTTTTGTCAATCAAAGGACAGCCAGGGCTTGTAGTGGTGCCAGTTGGCATCTGCAAGATATCCTGCACAGTTTGTAATTGCAGCTGGCAGAAGCAGAATCCCAGACACAAAGCAATGAATACGAACATTTGCCCCTTTTCCTTTTGGAAAAAACACCCACCCTCCCAGTTTCCTAATAGCAGTTAGGAGAAAGTATTTGTCACTGCAAAGGTAGCCAGTGATCAAAGTGGTGGCAGCTGGGGTTTTGGAGCAGTCCTGATTTGTTCCTACTTAAAGCAGACAGAGCCCATCTCAGACACCAGGCCCTGCACACAAACAGGGCTCTAGCCCTCTGAAATGAAACTCACTTCACATGTACTGTAATGTCTATTTAGAGGAGGCTTTTGGCACTCAAAGAACAGCCAGGGCTCTAAGTGGTGCCAGTCTGCATCAGAGAGAGATCTTGCACTGTTTGGAATTTTAGCTCAAATAAGCCAATTCTCAGGCAAGGGGCCATGGACATGAACATTGGCCCTTTTCCTTTTGAAAAAAACACCCATCCTCCCAGTTTCCTAATAGCAGTTTAGAGGAAGTATCTGTCACACCAATGTCAGCCAGCGTTCTAAGTCAAGGAGGCTGGAGCTTTGGAGAACTTCTGAATTGTTCCTGCTTTAAGAAGGCAGAGCCCATTCTCAGGCACAGGGCCCTGCACTGAAACAGGGTTCTATTTCTCTCTGAAATGAAACTCGCTTCACATGTACTGTAATGTCTATTTAGAGGAGGCTTTTGGCACACAAAGGACAGCCAGGGTTCTTTGTGATGCCAGTATGCATCTGCTAAATATCCAGCACTGTTTGGAATTTTAGCTGGCAGAAGCCAAGTCTCAGGCACAGGGCCGTGAACAAGAACATTTGCCCTTTTCCTTTTGAAAAAAACACCCACCTCCCAGTTTCCTAATAGCAGTTAGGAGAAAGTATTTGTCACTGCAAGGGTAGCCAGCGATCAAAGTGGTGGCAGCTGGGGTTTTGGAAAAATCCTGATTTGTTCCTACTTTAAGCAGACACAGCCCATTCTCAGGCACAGGGCACTGCACTCAAACAGGGCTCTAGCTCTCTCTGAAATGAAACTCACTTAACCCGTACGGTAATGTCTATTTAGAAGAGGCTTTTGGCACTCAAAGAACAGCCAGGGTCCCAAGTGGTGGCAGTTTGCATTTGCGAGACATTCTTGAATGTATGGAATTTTAGCTGGTAGAAGCAGAGTCTCAGGCACAGGGCCATGGACTCAAACATTGGCCCTTTTCCTTTTGACAAAAACATTCACCCTCCCAGAGTCCTAATAGCAGTTAGGGGGAAGTATTTGTCACTGCAAAGGTAGCCGTGTTCTAAATGGTGGCAGCTGGAGTTTTGGAGTGGTCCTGATTTGTTCCTCCTTTAAGCAGACAGAGCCCATTCTCAGGCACAGGGCCCTGCACTGAAACAGGGCTCTATTTCTCTCTGAAATGAAACTCGCTTCACATGTACTGTAATGTCTATTTAGAGGAGGCTAATGGTACTCAAAGAACATCCAGGGCTCTAAGTGGTGCCAGTCTGCATCAGAGAGATCTGCACTGTTTGGAATTTTAGCTCAATAAGCCAATTCTCAGGCAAGGGGCCATGGACATGAACATTGGCCCTTTTCCTTTTGAAAAAAAACACCCATCCTCCCAGTTTCCTAATAGCAGTTTAGAGGAAGTATCTGTCACACCAATGTCAGCCAGCGTTCTAAGTCAAGGAGGCTGGAGCTTTGGAGAACTTCTGAATTGTTCCTGCTTAAGAAGGCAGAGCCCATTCTCAGGCACAGGGCCCTGCACTGAAACAGGGTTCTATTCTCTCTGAAATGAAACTCGCTTCACATGTACTGTAATGTCTATTTAGAGGAGGCTTTTGCACAAAGGACAGCCAGGGTTCTTTGTGTGCCAGTATGCATCTGCTAAATATCCAGCACTGTTTGAATTTTAGCTGGCAGAAGCCAAGTCTCAGCACAGGGCCGTGAACAAGAACATTTGCCCTTTTCCTTTTGAAAAAAACACCCACCCTCCCAGTTTCCTAATAGCAGTTAGGAGAAAGTATTTGTCACTGCAAAGGTAGCCAGCGATCAAAGTGGTGGCAGCTGGGGTTTTGGAAAAATCCTGATTTGTTCCTACTTTAAGCAGACACAGCCCATCTCAGCACAGGCCTGCACTCAAACAGGGCTCTAGCTCTCTCTGAAATGAAACTCACTTAACCCGTACGGTAATGTCTATTTAGAGAGGCTTTTGGCACTCAAAGAACAGCCAGGGCTCCAAGTGGTGCCAGTCTCCATTTGCGAGATAAGTGGTGCCAGTCTGCATCAGAGAGAGATCTTGCACTGTTTGGAATTTTAGCTCAAATAAGCCAATTCTCAGGCAAGGGGCCATGGACACGAACATTGGCCCTTTTTCTTTTGAAAAAAACTCTCACCCTCCCAGTTTCCTAATAGCAGTTTAGAGGAAGTATTTTTCACTCCAAAGGTAGCCAGCGTTCCAAGCGGTGGCAGCTGGGGTTTTGGAGAAATCCTGATTTGTTCCTACTTTAAGCAGACACAGCCCATTCTCAGGCACAGGGCACTGCACTCAAACAGGGCTCTAGCTCTCTCTGAAATGAAACTCACTTAACCCGTACGGTAATATCTATTTAGAGGAGGCTTTTGGCACTCAAAGAACAGCCAGGGCTCCAAGTGGTGCCAGTCTCCATTTGCGAGATATTCTTGAATGTTTGGAATTTTAGCTGGTAGAAGCAGAGTCTCAGGCACAGGGCCATGGACGCAAACATTGGCCCTTTTCCTTCTGACAAAAACATTCACCCTCCCAGAGTCCTAATAGCAGTTAGGGGGAAGTATTTGTCAATGCAAAGGTAGCCAGTGTTCTAAATGGTGGCAGCTGGAGTTTTGGAGTAGTCATGATTTGTTCCTCCTTTAGGCAGACAGAGCCCATTCTCAGGCACAGGGCGCTGCACACAAACAGGGCTCTAGCTCTCTCTGAAATGAAACTCACTTAACCCGGATGGTAATGTCTATTTAGAGGAGGCTTTTGGCACTCAAGGAACAGCCAGGATTCTATGTGGTGCCAGTATGCATCTGCAAAATATCCTGCACTCTTTGGAATTCTAGTTCAAAGAAGCCAAATTTCAGGCACATGGCCCTGGACACAAACAGGGCTCTATTTCCCTCTGAAATGAAACTCACTTCACATGTACTGTAATGTCTATTTAGAGGAGGCTTTTGGCACTCAAAGAACAGTCAGGGCTCTAAGTGGTGCCAGTCTGCATCAGAGAGATATCTTGCACTCTTTGGAATTTTAGCTCCAATAAGCCAATTCTCAGGCACAGGGCCATGGACATGAACATTGGCCCTTTTCCTTTTGAAAAAAAACACCCATCCTCCCAGTTTCCTAATAGCAGCTTAGAGGAAGTATCTGTCACCCCAATGTCAGCCAGCGTTCTAAGTCAAGGAGGCTGGAGCTTTGGAGAACTTCTGAATTGTTCCTGCTCTAAGAAGGCAGAGCCCATTAGCAGGCACAGAGCCCTGGACACAAACAGGGCTCTAGCTCTCTCTGAAATGAAACTCACTTAATCTGTATGGTAATGTCTATTTAGAGGAGGCTTTTGTCAATCAAAGGACAGCCAGGGCTTGTAGTGGTGCCAGTTGGCATCTGCAAGATATCCTGCACAGTTTGTAATTGCAGCTGGCAGAAGCAGAATCCCAGACACAAAGCAATGAATACGAACATTTCCCCTTTTCCTTTTGGAAAAAACACCCACCCTCCCAGTTTCCTAATAGCAGTTAGGAGAAAGTATTTGTCACTGCAAAGGTAGCCAGTGATCAAAGTGGTGGCAGCTGGGGTTTTGGAGCAGTCCTGATTTGTTCCTCCTTTAAGCAGACAGAGCCCATTCTCAGGCACATGGCCCTGGACACAAACAGGGCTCTATTCCTCTGAAATGAAACTCACTTCACATGTACTGTAATGTCTATTTAGAGGAGGCTTTTGGCACTCAAAGAACAGCCAGGGCTCTAAGTGGTGCCAGTCTGCATCAGAGAGAGATCTTGCACTGTTTGGAATTTTAGCTCAAATAAGCCAATTCTCAGGCAAGGGCCATGGACATGAACATTGGCCCTTTTCCTTTTGAAAAAAACACCCATCCTCCCAGTTTCCTAATAGCAGTTTAGAGGAAGTATCTGTCACACCAATGTCAGCCAGCGTTCTAAGTCAAGGAGGCTGGAGCTTTGGAGAACTTCTGAATTGTTCTGCTTTAAGAAGGCAGAGCCCATTCTCAGGCACAGGGCCCTGCACTGAAACAGGGTTCTATTTCTCTCTGAAATGAAACTCGCTTCACATGTACTGTAATGTCTATTTAGAGGAGGCTTTTGGCACACAAAGGACAGCCAGGGTTCTTTGTGATGCCAGTATGCATCTGCTAAATATCCAGCACTGTTTGGAATTTTAGCTGGCAGAAGCCAAGTCTCAGGCACAGGGCCGTGAACAAGAACATTTGCCCTTTTCCTTTTGAAAAAAAACACCCACCCTCCCAGTTTCCTAATAGCAGTTAGAGGAAGTATCTGTCACACCAATGTCAGCCAGCGTTCTAGTCAAGGAGGCTGGAGCTTTGGAGAACTTCTGAATTGTTCCTGCTTTAAGAAGGCAGAGCCCATTCTCAGGCACAGGGCCCTGCACTGAAACAGGGTTCTATTTCTCTCTGAAATGAAACTCGCTTCACTGTACTGTAATGTCTATTTAGAGGAGGCTTTTGGCACACAAAGGACAGCCAGGGTTCTTTGTGATGCAGTATGCATCTGCTAAATATCCAGCACTGTTTGGAATTTTAGCTGGCAGAAGCCAAGTCTCAGGCACAGGGCCGTGAACAAGAACATTTGCCCTTTTCCTTTTGAAAAAAACACCACCCTCCCAGTTTCCTAATAGCAGTTAGGAGAAAGTATTTGTCACTGCAAGGGTAGCCAGCGATCAAAGTGGTGGCAGCTGGGGTTTTGGAAAAATCCTGATTTGTTCCTACTTTAAGCAGACACAGCCCATTCTCAGGCACAGGGCACTGCACTCAAACAGGGCTCTAGCTCTCTCTGAAATGAAACTCACTTAACCCGTACGGTAATGTCTATTTAGAAGAGGCTTTTGGCACTCAAAGAACAGCCAGGGCTCTAAGTGGTGCCAGTCTGCATCAGAGAGAGATCTTGCAGTTTGGAATTTTAGCTCAAATAAGCCAATTCTCAGGCAAGGGGCCATGGACACGAACATTGGCCCTTTTTCTTTTGAAAAAAACTCTCACCCTCCCAGTTTCCTAATAGCAGTTTAGAGGAAGTATTTTTCACTCCAAAGGTAGCCAGCGTTCCAAGCGGTGGCAGCTGGGGTTTTGGAGAAATCCTGATTTGTTCCTACTTTAAGCAGACACAGCCCATTCTCAGGCACAGGGCACTGCACTCAAACAGGGCTCTAGCTCTCTCTGAAATGAAACTCACTTAACCGTACGGGTAATATCTATTTAGAGGAGGCTTTTGGCACTCAAAGAACAGCCAGGGCTCCAAGTGGTGCCAGTCTGCATTTGCGAGATATTCTTGAATGTTTGGAATTTTAGCTGGTAGAAGCAGAGTCTCAGGCACAGGGCCATGGACGCAAACATTGGCCCTTTTCCTTCTGACAAAAACATTCACCCCCAGAGTCCTAATAGCAGTTAGGGGAAGTATTTGTCAATGCAAAGGTAGCCAGTGTTCTAAATGGTGGCAGCTGGAGTTTTGGAGTAGTCATGATTTGTTCCTCCTTTAGGCAGACAGAGCCCATTCTCAGGCACAGGGCGCTGCACACAAACAGGGCTCTAGCTCTCTCTGAAATGAAACTCACTTAACCCGGATGGTAATGTCTATTTAGAGGAGGCTTTTGGCACTCAAGGAACAGCCAGGATTCTATGTGGTGCCAGTATGCATCTGCAAAATATCCTGCACTCTTTGGAATTCTAGTTCAAAGAAGCCAAATTTCAGGCACATGGCCCTGGACACAAACAGGGCTCTATTTCCCTCTGAAATGAAACTCACTTCACATGTACTGTAATGTCTATTTAGAGGAGGCTTTTGGCACTCAAAGAACAGTCAGGGCTCTAAGTGGTGCCAGTCTGCATCAGAGAGATATCTTGCACTCTTTGGAATTTTAGCTCCAATAAGCCAATTCTCAGTCACAGGGCCATGGACATGAACATTGGCCCTTTTCCTTTTGAAAAAAACACCCATCCTCCCAGTTTCCTAATAGCAGCTTAGAGGAAGTATCTGTCACCCCAATGTCAGCCAGCGTTCTAAGTCAAGGAGGCTGGAGCTTTGGAGAACTTCTGAATTGTTCCTGCTCTAAGAAGGCAGAGCCCATTAGCAGGCACAGAGCCCTGGACACAAACAGGGCTCTAGCTCTCTCTGAAATGAAACTCACTTAACCTGTATGGTAATGTCTATTTAGAGAGGCTTTTGTCAATCAAAGAACAGCCAGGGCTTGTAGTGGTGCCAGTTGGCATCTGCAAGATATCCTGCACAGTTTGTAATTGCAGCTGGCAGAAGCAGAATCCCAGACACAAAGCAATGAATACGAACATTTCCCCTTTTCCTTTTGGAAAAAACACCCACCCTCCCAGTTTCCTAATAGCAGTTAGGAGAAAGTATTTGTCACTGCAAAGGTAGCCAGTGATCAAAGTGGTGGCAGCTGGGTTTTGGAGCAGTCCTGATTTGTTCCTACTTAAAGCAGACAGAGCCCAATCTCAGACACCAGGCCCTGCACACAAACAGGGCTCTAGCTCTCTCTGAAATGAAACTCACTTAACCTGTATGGTAATGTCATTTAGAGGAGGCTTTTGGCACTCAAAGAACAGCCAGGGCTCTAAGTGGTGCCAGTCTGCATCAGAGAGAGATCTTGCACTGTTGGAATTTTAGCTCAAATAAGCCAATTCTCAGGCAAGGGGCCATGGACATGAACATTGGCCCTTTTCCTTTTGAAAAAAAACACCCATCCTCCCAGTTTCCTAATAGCAGTTTAGAGGAAGTATCTGTCACACCAATGTCAGCCAGCGTTCTAAGTCAAGGAGGCTGGAGCTTTGGAGAACTTCTGAATTGTTCCTGCTTTAAGAAGGCAGAGCCCATTCTCAGGCACAGGCCCTGCACTGAAACAGGGTTCTATTTCTCTCTGAAATGAAACTCGCTTCACATGTACTGTAATGTCTATTTAGAGGAGGCTTTTGCACACAAAGGACAGCCAGGGTTCTTTGTGATGCCAGTATGCATCTGCTAAATATCCAGCACTGTTTGGAATTTTAGCTGGCAGAAGCCAAGTCTCAGGCACAGGGCCGTGAACAAGAACATTTGCCCTTTTCCTTTTGAAAAAAACACCCACCCTCCCAGTTTCCTAATAGCAGTTAGGAGAAAGTATTTGTCACTGCAAGGGTAGCCAGCGATCAAAGTGGTGGCAGCTGGGGTTTTGGAAAAATCCTGATTTGTTCCTACTTTAAGCAGACACAGCCCATCTCAGGCACAGGGCACTGCACTCAAACAGGGCTCTAGCTCTCTCTGAAATGAAACTCACTTAACCCGTACGGTAATGTCTATTTAGAAGAGGCTTTTGGCACTCAAAGAACAGCCAGGGCTCTAAGTGGTGCCAGTCTGCATCAGAGAGAGATCTTGCACTGTTTGGAATTTTAGCTCAAATAAGCCAATTCTCAGGCAAGGGGCCATGGACACGAACATTGGCCCTTTTTCTTTTGAAAAAAACTCTCACCCTCCCAGTTTCCTAATAGCAGTTTAGAGGAAGTATTTTTCACTCCAAAGGTAGCCAGCGTTCCAAGCGGTGGCAGCTGGGGTTTTGGAGAAATCCTGATTTGTTCCTACTTTAAGCAGACAAGCCCATTCTCAGGCACAGGGCACTGCACTCAAACAGGGCTCTAGCTCTCTCTGAAATGAAACTCACTTAACCCGTACGGTAATATCTATTTAGAGGAGGCTTTTGGCACTCAAAGAACAGCCAGGGCTCCAAGTGGTGCCAGTCTGCATTTGCGAGATATTCTTGAATGTTTGGAATTTTAGCTGGTAGAAGCAGAGTCTCAGGCACAGGGCCATGGACGCAAACATTGGCCCTTTTCCTTCTGACAAAAACATTCACCCTCCCAGAGTCCTAATAGCAGTTAGGGGGAAGTATTTGTCAATGCAAAGGTAGCCAGTGTTCTAAATGGTGGCAGCTGGAGTTTTGGAGTAGTCATGATTTGTTCCTCCTTTAGGCAGACAGAGCCCATTCTCAGGCACAGGGCGCTGCACACAAACAGGGCTCTAGCTCTCTCTGAAATGAAACTCACTTAACCGGATGGTAATGTCTATTTAGAGGAGGCTTTTGGCACTCAAGGAACAGCCAGGATTCTATGTGGTGCCAGTATGCATCTGCAAAATATCCTGCACTCTTTGGAATTCTAGTTCAAAGAAGCCAAATTTCAGGCACATGGCCCTGGACACAAACAGGGCTCTATTTCCCTCTGAAATGAAACTCACTTCACATGTACTGTAATGTCTATTTAGAGGAGGCTTTTGGCACTCAAAGAACAGTCAGGGCTCTAAGTGGTGCCAGTCTGCATCAGAGAGATATCTTGCACTCTTTGGAATTTTAGCTCCAATAAGCCAATTCTCAGGCACAGGGCCATGGACATGAACATTGGCCCTTTTCCTTTTGAAAAAAAAACCCATCCTCCCAGTTTCCTAATAGCAGCTTAGAGGAAGTATCTGTCACCCCAATGTCAGCCAGCGTTCTAAGTCAAGGAGGCTGGAGCTTTGGAGAACTTCTGAATTGTTCCTGCTCTAAGAAGGCAGAGCCCATTAGCAGGCACAGAGCCCTGGACACAAACAGGGCTCTAGCTCTCTCTGAAATGAAACTCACTTAATCTGTATGGTAATGTCTATTTAGAGGAGGCTTTTGTCAATCAAAGGACAGCCAGGGCTTGTAGTGGTGCCAGTTGGCATCTGCAAGATATCCTGCACAGTTTGAAATTGCAGCTGGCAGAAGCAGAATCCCAGACACAAAGCAATGAATACGAACATTTCCCCTTTTCCTTTTGGAAAAAACACCCACCCTCCCAGTTTCCTAATAGCAGTTAGGAGAAAGTATTTGTCACTGCAAAGGTAGCCAGTGATCAAAGTGGTGGCAGCTGGGGTTTTGGAGCAGTCCTGATTTGTTCCTCCTTTAAGCAGACAGAGCCCATTCTCAGGCACATGGCCCTGGACACAAACAGGGCTCTATTTCCCTCTGAAATGAAACTCACTTCACATGTACTGTAATGTCTATTTAGAGGAGGCTTTTGGCACTCAAAGAACAGCCAGGGCTCTAAGTGGTGCCAGTCTGCATCAGAGAGAGATATTGCACTTTGGAATTTTAGCTCAAATAAGCCAATTCTCAGGCAAGGGCCATGGACATGAACATTGGCCCTTTTCTTTTGAAAAAAACACCATCCTCCCAGTTTCCTAATAGCAGTTTAGAGGAAGTATCTGTCACACCAATGTCAGCCAGCGTTCTAAGTCAAGGAGGCTGGAGCTTTGGAGAACTTCTGAATTGTTCCTGCTTTAAGAAGGCAGAGCCCATTCTCAGGCACAGGGCCCTGCACTGAAACAGGGTCTATTTCTCTCTGAAATGAAACTCGCTTCACATGTACTGTAATGTCTATTTAGAGGAGGCTTTTGGCACACAAAGGACAGCCAGGGTTCTTTGTGATGCCAGTATGCATCTGCTAAATATCCAGCACTGTTTGGAATTTTAGCTGGCAGAAGCCAAGTCTCAGGCACAGGGCCGTGAACAAGAACATTTGCCCTTTTCCTTTTGAAAAAAACACCCACCCTCCCAGTTTCCTAATAGCAGTTAGGAGAAAGTATTTGTCACTGCAAGGTAGCCAGCGATCAAAGTGGTGGCAGCTGGGGTTTTGGAAAAATCCTGATTTGTTCCTACTTTAAGCAGACACAGCCCATTCTCAGGCACAGGCACTGCACTCAAACAGGGCTCTAGCTCTCTCTGAAATGAAACTCACTTAACCCGTACGGTAATGTCTATTTAGAAGAGGCTTTTGGCACTCAAAGAACAGCCAGGGCTCTAAGTGGTGCCAGTCTGCATCAGAGAGAGATCTTGCACTGTTTGGAATTTTAGCTCAAATAAGCCAATTCTCAGGCAAGGGGCCATGGACACGAACATTGGCCCTTTTTCTTTTGAAAAAAACTCTCACCCTCCCAGTTTCCTAATAGCAGTTTAGAGGAAGTATTTTTCACTCCAAAGGTAGCCAGCGTTCCAAGCGGTGGCAGCTGGGGTTTTGGAGAAATCCTGATTTGTTCCTACTTTAAGCAGACACAGCCCATTCTCAGGCACAGGGCACTGCACTCAAACAGGGCTCTAGCTCTCTCTGAAATGAAACTCACTTAACCCGTACGGTAATATCTATTTAGAGGAGGCTTTTGGCACTCAAAGAACAGCCAGGGCTCCAAGTGGTGCCAGTCTGCATTTGCGAGATATTCTTGAATGTTTGGAATTTTAGCTGGTAGAAGCAGAGTCTCAGGCACAGGGCCATGGACGCAAACATTGGCCCTTTTCCTTCTGACAAAAACATTCACCCTCCCAGAGTCCTAATAGCAGTTAGGGGGAAGTATTGTCAATGCAAAGGTAGCCAGTGTTCTAAATGGTGGCAGCTGGAGTTTTGGAGTAGTCATGATTTGTTCCTCCTTTAGGCAGACAGAGCCCATTCTCAGGCACAGGGCGCTGCACACAAACAGGGCTCTAGCTCTCTGAAATGAAACTCACTTAACCCGGATGGTAATGTCTATTTAGAGGAGGCTTTTGGCACTCAAGGAACAGCCAGGATTCTATGTGGTGCCAGTATGCATCTGCAAAATATCCTGCACTCTTTGGAATTCTAGTTCAAAGAAGCCAAATTTCAGGCACATGGCCCTGGACACAAACAGGGCTCTATTTCCCTCTGAAATGAAACTCACTTCACATGTACTGTAATGTCTATTTAGAGGAGGCTTTTGGCACTCAAAGAACAGTCAGGGCTCTAAGTGGTGCCAGTCTGCATCAGAGAGATATCTTGCACTCTTTGGAATTTTAGCTCCAATAAGCCAATTCTCAGGCACAGGGCCATGGACATGAACATTGGCCCTTTTCCTTTTGAAAAAAACACCCATCCTCCCAGTTTCCTAATAGCAGCTTAGAGGAAGTATCTGTCACCCCAATGTCAGCCAGCGTTCTAAGTCAAGGAGGCTGGAGCTTTGGAGAACTTCTGAATTGTTCCTGCTCTAAGAAGGCAGAGCCCATTAGCAGGCACAGAGCCCTGGACACAAACAGGGCTCTAGCTCTCTCTGAAATGAAACTCACTTAACCTGTATGGTAATGTCTATTAGAGGAGGCTTTTGTCAATCAAAGAACAGCCAGGGCTTGTAGTGGTGCCAGTTGGCATCTGCAAGATATCCTGCACAGTTTGTAATTGCAGCTGGCAGAAGCAGAATCCCAGACACAAAGCAATGAATACGAACATTTCCCCTTTTCCTTTTGGAAAAAAACACCCACCCTCCCAGTTTCCTAATAGCAGTTAGGAGAAAGTATTTGTCACTGCAAAGGTAGCCAGTGATCAAAGTGGTGGCAGCTGGGGTTTTGGAGCAGTCCTGATTTGTTCCTACTTAAAGCAGACAGAGCCCAATCTCAGACACCAGGCCCTGCACACAAACAGGGCTCTAGCTCTCTCTGAAATGAAACTCACTTAACCTGTATGTAATGTCTATTTAGAGGAGGCTTGGCACTCAAAGAACAGCCAGGCTCTAAGTGGTGCCAGTCTGCATCAGAGAGAGATCTTGCACTGTTTGGAATTTTAGCTCAATAAGCCAATTCTCAGGCAAGGGCCATGGACATGAACATTGGCCCTTTTCCTTTTGAAAAAAACACCCATCCTCCCAGTTTCCTAATAGCAGTTTAGAGGAAGTATCTGTCACACCAATGTCAGCCAGCGTTCTAAGTCAAGGAGGCTGGAGCTTTGGAGAACTTCTGAATTGTTCCTGCTTAAGAAGGCAGAGCCCATTCTCAGGCACAGGCCCTGACTGAAACAGGGTTCTATTCTCTCTGAAATGAAACTCGCTTCACATGTACTGTAATGTCTATTTAGAGGAGGCTTTTGGCACACAAAGGACAGCCAGGGTTCTTGTGATGCCAGTATGCATCTGCTAAATATCCAGCACTGTTTGGAATTTTAGCTGGCAGAAGCCAAGTTCAGGCACAGCCAATGAACAAGAACATTTGCCCTTTTCCTTTTGAAAAAACACCCACCCTCCCAGTTTCCTAATAGCAGTTAGGAGAAAGTATTTGTCACTGCAAGGTAGCCAGTGATCAAAGTGGTGGCAGCTGGGGTTTTGGAAAAATCCTGATTTGTTCCTACTTTAAGCAGACACAGCCCATTCTCAGCACAGGGCACTGCACTCAAACAGGGCTCTAGCTCTCTCTGAAATGAAACTCACTTAACCCGTACGGTAATGTCTATTTAGAAGAGGCTTTTGGCACTCAAAGAACAGCCAGGGCTCTAAGTGGTGCCAGTCTGCATCAGAGAGATCTTGCACTGTTTGGAATTTTAGCTCAAATAAGCCAATTCTCAGGCAAGGGGCCATGGACACGAACATTGGCCCTTTTTCTTTTGAAAAAAACTCTCACCCTCCCAGTTTCCTAATAGCAGTTTAGAGGAAGTATTTTCACTCCAAAGGTAGCCAGCGTTCCAAGCGGTGGCAGCTGGGGTTTTGGAGAAATCCTGATTTGTTCCTACTTTAAGCAGACACAGCCCATTCTCAGGCACAGGGCACTGCACTCAAACAGGGCTCTAGCTCTCTCTGAAATGAAACTCACTTAACCCGTACGGTAATATCTATTTAGAGGAGGCTTTTGGCACTCAAAGAACAGCCAGGGCTCCAAGTGGTGCCAGTCTGCATTTGCGAGATATTCTTGAATGTTTGGAATTTTAGCTGGTAGAGCAGAGTCTCAGGCACAGGGCCATGGACGCAAACATTGGCCCTTTTCCTTCTGACAAAAACATTCACCCTCCCAGAGTCCTAATAGCAGTTGGGGAAGTATTTGTCAATGCAAAGGTAGCCAGTGTTCTAAATGGTGGCAGCTGGAGTTTTGGAGTAGTCATGATTTGTTCCTCCTTTAGCAGACAGAGCCCATTCTCAGGCACAGGGCGCTGCACACAAACAGGGCTCTAGCTCTCTCTGAAATGAAACTCACTTAACCCGGATGGTAATGTCTATTTAGAGGAGGCTTTTGGCACTCAAGGAACAGCCAGGATTCTATGTGGTGCCAGTATGCATCTGCAAAATATCCTGCACTCTTTGGAATTCTAGTTCAAAGAAGCCAAATTTCAGGCACATGGCCCTGGACACAAACAGGGCTATTTCCCTCTGAAATGAAACTCACTTCACATGTACTGTAATGTCTATTTAGAGGAGGCTTTTGGCACTCAAAGAACAGTCAGGGCTCTAAGTGGTGCCAGTCTGCATCAGAGAGTATCTTGCACTCTTTGGAATTTTAGCTCCAATAAGCCAATTCTCAGGCACAGGGCCATGGACATGAACATTGGCCCTTTTCCTTTTGAAAAAAAACACCCATCCTCCCAGTTTCCTAATAGCAGCTTAGAGGAAGTATCTGTCACCCCAATGTCAGCCAGCGTTCTAAGTCAAGGAGGCTGGAGCTTTGGAGAACTTCTGAATTGTTCCTGCTCTAAGAAGGCAGAGCCCATTAGCAGGCACAGAGCCCTGGACACAAACAGGGCTCTAGCTCTCTCTGAAATGAAACTCACTTAATCTGTATGGTAATGTCTATTTAGAGGAGGCTTTTGTCAATCAAAGGACAGCCAGGGCTTGTAGTGGTGCCAGTTGGCATCTGCAAGATATCCTGCACAGTTTGTAATTGCAGCTGGCAGAAGCAGAATCCCAGACACAAAGCAATGAATACGAACATTTCCCCTTTTCCTTTTGGAAAAAACACCCACCCTCCCAGTTTCCTAATAGCAGTTAGGAGAAAGTATTTGTCACTGCAAAGGTAGCCAGTGATCAAAGTGGTGGCAGCTGGGGTTTTGGAGCAGTCCTGATTTGTTCCTACTTTAAGCAGACAGAGCCCATCTCAGACACCAGGCCCTGACACAAACAGGGCTCTAGCTCTCTCTGAAATGAAACTCACTTAACTGTATGTAATGTCTATTTAGAGGAGGCTTTTGGCACTCAAAGAACAGCCAGGGCTCTAAGTGGTGCCAGTCTGCATCAGAGAGAGATCTTGCACTGTTTGGAATTTAGCTCAAATAAGCCAATTCTCAGGCAAGGGGCCATGGACATGAACATTGGCCCTTTTCCTTTTGAAAAAAAACACCCATCCTCCCAGTTTCCTAATAGCAGTTTAGAGGAAGTATCTGTCACACCAATGTCAGCCAGCGTTCTAAGTCAAGGAGGCTGGAGCTTTGGAGAACTTCTGAATTGTTCCTGCTTTAAGAAGGCAGAGCCCATTCTCAGGCACAGGGCCCTGCACTGAAACAGGGTTCTATTTCTCTCTGAAATGAAACTCGCTTCACATGTACTGTAATGTCTATTTAGAGGAGGCTTTTGGCACACAAAGGACAGCCAGGGTTCTTTGTGATGCCAGTATGCATCTGCTAAATATCCAGCACTGTTTGGAATTTTAGCTGGCAGAAGCCAAGTCTCAGGCACAGGGCCGTGAACAAGAACATTTGCCCTTTTCCTTTTGAAAAAAAACACCCACCCTCCAGTTTCCTAATAGCAGTTAGGAGAAAGTATTTGTCACTGCAAGGGTAGCCAGCGATCAAAGTGGTGGCAGCTGGGGTTTTGGAAAAATCCTGATTTGTTCCTACTTTAAGCAGACACAGCCCATTCTCAGGCACAGGGCACTGCACTCAAACAGGGCTCTAGCTCTCTCTGAAATGAAACTCACTTAACCCGTACGGTAATGTCTATTTAGAAGAGGCTTTTGGCACTCAAAGAACAGCCAGGGTCCCAAGTGGTGGCAGTTTGCATTTGCGAGACATTCTTGAATGTATGGAATTTTAGCTGGGTAGAAGCAGAGTCTCAGGCACAGGGCCATGGACTCAAACATTGGCCCTTTTCCTTTTGACAAAAACATTCACCCTCCCAGAGTCCTAATAGCAGTTAGGGGGAAGTATTTGTCACTGCAAGGTAGCCGTGTTCTAAATGGTGGCAGCTGGAGTTTTGGAGTGGTCCTGATTTGTTCCTCCTTTAAGCAGACAGAGCCCATTCTCAGGCACAGGGCCCTGCACTGAAACAGGGCTCTATTTCTCTGAAATGAAACTCGCTTCACATGTACTGTAATGTCTATTTAGAGGAGGCTAATGGTACTCAAAGAACATCCAGGGCTCTAAGTGGTGCCAGTCTGCATCAGAGAGATATCTTGCACTCTTTGGAATTTTAGCTCCAATAAGCCAATTCTCAGGCACAGGGCCATGGACATGAACATTGGCCCTTTTCCTTTTGAAAAAAAACACCCATCCTCCCAGTTTCCTAATAGCAGCTTAGAGGAAGTATCTGTCACCCCAATGTCAGCCAGCGTTCTAAGTCAAGGAGGCTGGAGCTTTGGAGAACTTCTGAATTGTTCCTGCTCTAAGAAGGCAGAGCCCATTAGCAGGCACAGAGCCCTGGACACAAACAGGGCTCTAGCTCTCTCTGAAATGAAACTCACTTAACCTGTATGGTAATGTCTATTTAGAGGAGGCTTTTGTCAATCAAAGAACAGCCAGGGCTTGTAGTGGTGCCAGTTGGCATCTGCAAGATATCCTGCACAGTTTGTAATTGCAGCTGGCAGAAGCAGAATCCCAGACACAAAGCAATGAATACGAACATTTCCCCTTTTCCTTTTGGAAAAAACACCCACCCTCCCAGTTTCCTAATAGCAGTTAGGAGAAAGTATTTGTCACTGCAAAGGTAGCCAGTGATCAAAGTGGTGGCAGCTGGGGTTTTGGAGCAGTCCTGATTTGTTCCTACTTTAAGCAGACAGAGCCCAATCTCAGACACCAGGCCCTGCACACAAACAGGGCTCTAGCTCTCTCTGAAATGAAACTCACTTAACCTGTACGGTAATGTCTATTTAGAGGAGGCTAATGGCACTCAAAGAACAGCCAGGGCTCTAAGTGGTGCCAGTCTGCATCAGAGAGAGATCTTGCACTGTTTGGAATTTTAGCTCAAATAAGCCAATTCTCAGGCAAGGGGCCATGGACACGAACATTGGCCCTTTTTCTTTTGAAAAAAACTCTCACCCTCCCAGTTTCCTAATAGCAGTTTAGAGGAAGTATTTTTCACTCCAAAGGTAGCCAGCGTTCCAAGCGGTGGCAGCTGGGGTTTTGGAGAAATCCTGATTTGTTCCTACTTTAAGCAGACACAGCCCATTCTCAGGCACAGGGCACTGCACTCAAACAGGGCTCTAGCTCTCTCTGAAATGAAACTCACTTAACCCGTACGGTAATATCTATTTAGAGGAGGCTTTTGGCACTCAAAGAACAGCCAGGGCTCCAAGTGGTGCCAGTCTCCATTTGCGAGATATTCTTGAATGTTTGGAATTTTAGCTGGTAGAAGCAGAGTCTCAGGCACAGGGCCATGGACGCAAACATTGGCCCTTTTCCTTCTGACAAAAACATTCACCCTCCCAGAGTCCTAATAGCAGTTAGGGGGAAGTATTTGTCAATGCAAAGGTAGCCAGTGTTCTAAATGGTGGCAGCTGGAGTTTTGGAGTAGTCATGATTTGTTCCTCCTTTAGGCAGACAGAGCCCATTCTCAGGCACAGGGCGCTGCACACAAACAGGGCTCTAGCTCTCTCTGAAATGAAACTCACTTAACCCGGATGGTAATGTCTATTTAGAGGAGGCTTTTGGCACTCAAGGAACAGCCAGGATTCTATGTGGTGCCAGTATGCATCTGCAAAATATCCTGCACTCTTTGGAATTCTAGTTCAAAGAAGCCAAATTTCAGGCACATGGCCCTGGACACAAACAGGGCTCTATTTCCCTCTGAAATGAAACTCACTTCACATGTACTGTAATGTCTATTTAGAGGAGGCTTTTGGCACTCAAAGAACAGTCAGGGCTCTAAGTGGTGCCAGTCTGCATCAGAGAGATATCTTGCACTCTTTGGAATTTTAGCTCCAATAAGCCAATTCTCAGGCACAGGGCCATGGACATGAACATTGGCCCTTTTCCTTTTGAAAAAAAACACCCATCCTCCCAGTTTCCTAATAGCAGCTTAGAGGAAGTATCTGTCACCCCAATGTCAGCCAGCGTTCTAAGTCAAGGAGGCTGGAGCTTTGGAGAACTTCTGAATTGTTCCTGCTCTAAGAAGGCAGAGCCCATTAGCAGGCACAGAGCCCTGGACACAAACAGGGCTCTAGCTCTCTCTGAAATGAAACTCACTTAATCTGTATGGTAATGTCTATTTAGAGGAGGCTTTTGTCAATCAAAGGACAGCCAGGGCTTGTAGTGGTGCCAGTTGGCATCTGCAAGATATCCTGCACAGTTTGTAATTGCAGCTGGCAGAAGCAGAATCCCAGACACAAAGCAATGAATACGAACATTTCCCCTTTTCCTTTTGGAAAAAACACCCACCCTCCCAGTTTCCTAATAGCAGTTAGGAGAAAGTATTTGTCACTGCAAAGGTAGCCAGTGATCAAAGTGGTGGCAGCTGGGGTTTTGGAGCAGTCCTGATTTGTTCCTACTTAAAGCAGACAGAGCCCATCTCAGACACAGGCCCTGACACAAACAGGGCTCTAGCTCTCTCTGAAATGAAACTCACTTAACTGTATGTAATGTCTATTTAGAGGAGGCTTTTGGCACTCAAAGAACAGCCAGGGCTCTAAGTGGTGCCAGTCTGCATCAGAGAGAGATCTTGCACTGTTTGGAATTTTAGCTCAAATAAGCCAATTCTCAGGCAAGGGGCCATGGACATGAACATTGGCCCTTTTCCTTTTGAAAAAAACACCCATCCTCCCAGTTTCCTAATAGCAGTTTAGAGGAAGTATCTGTCACACCAATGTCAGCCAGCGTTCTAAGTCAAGGAGGCTGGAGCTTTGGAGAACTTCTGAATTGTTCCTGCTTTAAGAAGGCAGAGCCCATTCTCAGGCACAGGGCCCTGCACTGAAACAGGGTTCTATTTCTCTCTGAAATGAAACTCGCTTCACATGTACTGTAATGTCTATTTAGAGGAGGCTTTTGGCACACAAAGGACAGCCAGGGTTCTTTGTGATGCCAGTATGCATCTGCTAAATATCCAGCACTGTTTGGAATTTTAGCTGGCAGAAGCCAAGTCTCAGGCACAGGGCCGTGAACAAGAACATTTGCCCTTTTCCTTTTGAAAAAACACCCACCCTCCCAGTTTCCTAATAGCAGTTAGGAGAAAGTATTTGTCACTGCAAGGGTAGCCAGCGATCAAAGTGGTGGCAGCTGGGGTTTTGGAAAAATCCTGATTTGTTCCTACTTTAAGCAGACACAGCCCATTCTCAGGCACAGGGCACTGCACTCAAACAGGGCTCTAGCTCTCTCTGAAATGAAACTCACTTAACCCGTACGGTAATGTCTATTTAGAAGAGGCTTTTGGCACTCAAAGAACAGCCAGGGTCCCAAGTGGTGGCAGTTTGCATTTGCGAGACATTCTTGAATGTATGGAATTTTAGCTGGTAGAAGCAGAGTCTCAGGCACAGGGCCATGGACTCAAACATTGGCCCTTTTCCTTTTGACAAAAACATTCACCCTCCCAGAGTCCTAATAGCAGTTAGGGGGAAGTATTTGTCACTGCAAAGGTAGCCAGTGTTCTAAATGGTGGCAGCTGGAGTTTTGGAGTGGTCCTGATTTGTTCCTCCTTTAAGCAGACAGAGCCCATTCTCAGGCACAGGGCCCTGCACTGAAACAGGGCTCTATTTTCTCTGAAATGAAACTCGCTTCACATGTACTGTAATGTCTATTTAGAGGAGGCTAATGGTACTCAAAGAACATCCAGGGCTCTAAGTGGTGCCAGTCTGCATCAGAGAGAGATCGCACTGTTTGGAATTTTAGCTCAATAAGCCAATTCTCAGGCAAGGGGCCATGGACATGAACATTGGCCCTTTTCCTTTTGAAAAAAACACCCATCCTCCCAGTTTCCTAATAGCAGTTTAGAGGAAGTATCTGTCACACCAATGTCAGCCAGCGTTCTAAGTCAAGGAGGCTGGAGCTTTGGAGAACTTCTGAATTGTTCCTGCTTTAAGAAGGCAGAGCCCATTCTCAGGCACAGGCCCTGCACTGAAACAGGGTTCTTTCTCTCTGAAATGAAACTCGCTTCACATGTACTGTAATGTCTATTTAGAGGAGGCTTTTGGCACACAAAGGACAGCCAGGGTTCTTTGTGATGCCAGTATGCATCTGCTAAATATCCAGCACTGTTTGGAATTTTAGCTGGCAGAAGCCAAGTCTCAGGCACAGGGCCGTGAACAAGAACATTTGCCCTTTTCCTTTTGAAAAAAACACCCACCCTCCCAGTTTCCTAATAGCAGTTAGGAGAAAGTATTTGTCACTGCAAGGTAGCCAGCGATCAAAGTGGTGGCAGCTGGGGTTTTGGAAAAATCCTGATTTGTTCCTACTTTAAGCAGACACAGCCCATTCTCAGCACAGGCACTGCACTCAAACAGGGCTCTAGCTCTCTCTGAAATGAAACTCACTTAACCGTACGGTAATGTCTATTTAGAAGAGGCTTGGCACTCAAAGAACAGCCAGGGCTCTAAGTGGTGCCAGTCTGCATCAGAGAGAGATCTTGCACTGTTTGGAATTTTAGCTCAAATAAGCCAATTCTCAGGCAAGGGGCCATGGACACGAACATTGGCCCTTTTTCTTTTGAAAAAAACTCTCACCCTCCCAGTTTCCTAATAGCAGTTTAGAGGAAGTATTTTTCACTCCAAAGGTAGCCAGCGTTCCAAGCGGTGGCAGCTGGGGTTTTGGAGAAATCCTGATTTGTTCCTACTTTAAGCAGACACAGCCCATTCTCAGGCACAGGGCACTGCACTCAAACAGGGCTCTAGCTCTCTCTGAAATGAAACTCACTTAACCCGTACGGTAATATCTATTTAGAGGAGGCTTTTGGCACTCAAAGAACAGCCAGGGCTCCAAGTGGTGCCAGTCTCCATTTGCGAGATATTCTTGAATGTTTGGAATTTTAGCTGGTAGAAGCAGAGTCTCAGGCACAGGGCCATGGACGCAAACATTGGCCCTTTTCCTTCTGACAAAAACATTCACCCTCCCAGAGTCCTAATAGCAGTTAGGGGGAAGTATTTGTCAATGCAAAGGTAGCCAGTGTTCTAAATGGTGGCAGCTGGAGTTTTGGAGTAGTCATGATTTGTTCCTCCTTTAGGCAGACAGAGCCCATTCTCAGGCACAGGGCGCTGCACACAAACAGGGCTCTAGCTCTCTCTGAAATGAAACTCACTTAACCCGGATGGTAATGTCTATTTAGAGGAGGCTTTTGGCACTCAAGGAACAGCCAGGATTCTATGTGGTGCCAGTATGCATCTGCAAAATATCCTGCACTCTTTGGAATTCTAGTTCAAAGAAGCCAAATTTCAGGCACATGGCCCTGGACACAAACAGGGCTCTATTTCCCTCTGAAATGAAACTCACTTCACATGTACTGTAATGTCTATTTAGAGGAGGCTTTTGGCACTCAAAGAACAGTCAGGGCTCTAAGTGGTGCCAGTCTGCATCAGAGAGATATCTTGCACTCTTTGGAATTTTAGCTCCAATAAGCCAATTCTCAGGCACAGGGCCATGGACATGAACATTGGCCCTTTTCCTTTTGAAAAAAAACACCCATCCTCCCAGTTTCCTAATAGCAGCTTAGAGGAAGTATCTGTCACCCCAATGTCAGCCAGCGTTCTAAGTCAAGGAGGCTGGAGCTTTGGAGAACTTCTGAATTGTTCCTGCTAAGAAGGCAGAGCCCATTAGCAGGCACAGAGCCCTGGACACAAACAGGGCTCTAGCTCTCTCTGAAATGAAACTCACTTAATCTGTATGGTAATGTCTATTTAGAGGAGGCTTTTGTCAATCAAAGGACAGCCAGGGCTTGTAGTGGTGCCAGTTGGCATCTGCAAGATATCCTGCACAGTTTGTAATTGCAGCTGGCAGAAGCAGAATCCCAGACACAAAGCAATGAATACGAACATTTCCCCTTTTCCTTTTGGAAAAAACACCCACCCTCCCAGTTTCCTAATAGCAGTTAGGAGAAAGTATTTGTCACTGCAAAGGTAGCCAGTGATCAAAGTGGTGGCAGCTGGGGTTTTGGAGCAGTCCTGATTTGTTCCTCCTTTAAAGCAGACAGAGCCCATCTCAGCACAGGCCCTGACACAAACAGGGCTCTAGCTCTCTCTGAAATGAAACTCACTTAACCTGTATGTAATGTCTATTTAGAGGAGGCTTTGGCACTCAAAGAACAGCCAGGGCTCTAAGTGGTGCCAGTCTGCATCAGAGAGAGATCTTGCACTGTTTGGAATTTTAGCTCAAATAAGCCAATTCTCAGGCAAGGGGCCATGGACATGAACATTGGCCCTTTTCCTTTTGAAAAAAACACCCATCCTCCCAGTTTCCTAATAGCAGTTTAGAGGAAGTATCTGTCACACCAATGTCAGCCAGCGTTCTAAGTCAAGGAGGCTGGAGCTTTGGAGAACTTCTGAATTGTTCCTGCTTTAAGAAGGCAGAGCCCATTCTCAGGCACAGGGCCCTGCACTGAAACAGGGTTCTATTTCTCTCTGAAATGAAACTCGCTTCACATGTACTGTAATGTCTATTTAGAGGAGGCTTTTGGCACACAAAGGACAGCCAGGGTTCTTTGTGATGCCAGTATGCATCTGCTAAATATCCAGCACTGTTTGGAATTTTAGCTGGCAGAAGCCAAGTCTCAGGCACAGGGCCGTGAACAAGAACATTTGCCCTTTTCCTTTTGAAAAAAACACCCACCCTCCCAGTTTCCTAATAGCAGTTAGGAGAAAGTATTTGTCACTGCAAGGGTAGCCAGCGATCAAAGTGGTGGCAGCTGGGGTTTTGGAAAAATCCTGATTTGTTCCTACTTTAAGCAGACACAGCCCATTCTCAGGCACAGGGCACTGCACTCAAACAGGGCTCTAGCTCTCTCTGAAATGAAACTCACTTAACCCGTACGGTAATGTCTATTTAGAAGAGGCTTTTGGCACTCAAAGAACAGCCAGGGTCCCAAGTGGTGGCAGTTTGCATTTGCGAGACATTCTTGAATGTATGGAATTTTAGCTGGTAGAAGCAGAGTCTCAGGCACAGGGCCATGGACTCAAACATTGGCCCTTTTCCTTTTGACAAAAACATTCACCCTCCCAGAGTCCTAATAGCAGTTAGGGGGAAGTATTTGTCACTGCAAAGGTAGCCGTGATCAAATGGTGGCAGCTGGAGTTTTGGAGTGGTCCTGATTTGTTCCTCCTTTAAGCAGACAGAGCCCATTCTCAGGCACAGGGCCCTGCACTGAAACAGGGCTCTATTTCTCTCTGAAATGAAACTCGCTTCACATGTACTGTAATGTCTATTTAGAGGAGGCTAATGGTACTCAAAGAACATCCAGGGCTCTAAGTGGTGCCAGTCTGCATCAGAGAGATCTTGCACTGTTTGGAATTTTAGCTCAAATAAGCCAATTCTCAGGCAAGGGGCCATGGACATGAACATTGGCCCTTTTCCTTTTGAAAAAAACACCCATCCTCCCAGTTTCCTAATAGCAGTTTAGAGGAAGTATCTGTCACACCAATGTCAGCCAGCGTTCTAAGTCAAGGAGGCTGGAGCTTTGGAGAACTTCTGAATTGTTCCTGCTTTAAGAAGGCAGAGCCCATTCTCAGGCACAGGCCCTGGCACAAACAGGGTTCTAGCTCTCTCTGAAATGAAACTCGCTTCACATGTACTGTAATGTCTATTTAGAGGAGGCTTTTGGCACACAAAGGACAGCCAGGGTTCTTTGTGATGCCAGTATGCATCTGCAAATATCCAGCACTGTTTGGAATTTTAGCTGGCAGAAGCCAAGTCTCAGGCACAGGGCCGTGACAAGAACATTTGCCCTTTTCCTTTTGAAAAAAACACCCACCCTCCCAGTTTCCTAATAGCAGTTAGGAGAAAGTATTTGTCACTGCAAGGTAGCCAGCGATCAAAGTGGTGGCAGCTGGGGTTTTGGAAAATCCTGATTTGTTCCTACTTTAAGCAGACACAGCCCATTCTCAGGCACAGGCACTGCACTCAAACAGGGCTCTAGCTCTCTCTGAAATGAAACTCACTTAACCGTACGGTAATGTCTATTTAGAAGAGGCTTTTGCACTCAAAGAACAGCCAGGGCTCTAAGTGGTGCCAGTCTGCATCAGAGAGAGATCTTGCACTGTTTGGAATTTTAGCTCAAATAAGCCAATTCTCAGGCAAGGGGCCAGACACGAACATTGGCCCTTTTCTTTTGAAAAAACTCTCACCCTCCCAGTTTCCTAATAGCAGTTTAGAGGAAGTATTTTTCACTCCAAAGGTAGCCAGCGTTCCAAGCGGTGGCAGCTGGGGTTTTGGAGAAATCCTGATTTGTTCCTACTTTAAGCAGACACAGCCCATTCTCAGGCACAGGGCACTGCACTCAAACAGGGCTCTAGCTCTCTCTGAAATGAAACTCACTTAACCCGTACGGTAATATCTATTTAGAGGAGGCTTTTGGCACTCAAAGAACAGCCAGGGCTCCAAGTGGTGCCAGTCCATTTGCGAGATATTCTGAATGTTTGGAATTTTAGCTGGTAGAAGCAGAGTCTCAGGCACAGGGCCATGGACGCAAACATTGGCCCTTTTCCTTCTGACAAAAACATTCACCCTCCCAGAGTCCTAATAGCAGTTAGGGGAAGTATTTGTCAATGCAAAGGTAGCCAGTGTTCTAAATGGTGGCAGCTGGAGTTTTGGAGTAGTCATGATTTGTTCCTCCTTTAGGCAGACAGAGCCCATTCTCAGGCACAGGGCGCTGCACACAACAGGGCTCTAGCTCTCTCTGAAATGAAACTCACTTAACCCGGATGGTAATGTCTATTAGAGGAGGCTTTTGGCACTCAAGGACAGCCAGGATTCTATGTGGTGCCAGTATGCATCTGCAAAATATCCTGCACTCTTTGGAATTCTAGTTCAAAGAAGCCAAATTTCAGGCACATGGCCCTGGACACAAACAGGGCTCTATTTCCCTCTGAAATGAAACTCACTTCACATGTACTGTAATGTCTATTTAGAGGAGGCTTTTGGCACTCAAAGAACAGTCAGGGCTCTAAGTGGTGCCAGTCTGCATCAGAGAGATATCTTGCACTCTTTGGAATTTTAGCTCCAATAAGCCAATTCTCAGTCACAGGGCCATGGACATGAACATTGGCCCTTTTCCTTTTGAAAAAAAACACCCATCCTCCCAGTTTCCTAATAGCAGCTTAGAGGAAGTATCTGTCACCCCAATGTCAGCCAGCGTTCTAAGTCAGGAGGCTGGAGCTTTGGAGAACTTCTGAATTGTTCCTGCTCTAAGAAGGCAGAGCCCATTAGCAGGCACAGAGCCCTGGACACAAACAGGGCTCTAGCCTCTCTGAAATGAAACTCACTTAACCTGTATGGTAATGTCTATTTAGAGGAGGCTTTTGTCAATCAAAGAACAGCCAGGGCTTGTAGTGGTGCCAGTTGGCATCTGCAAGATATCCTGCACAGTTTGTAATTGCAGCTGGCAGAAGCAGAATCCCAGACACAAAGCAATGAATACGAACATTTCCCCTTTTCCTTTTGGAAAAAACACCCACCCTCCCAGTTTCCTAATAGCAGTTAGGAGAAAGTATTTGTCACTGCAAAGGTAGCCAGTGATCAAAGTGGTGGCAGCTGGGTTTGGAGCAGTCCTGATTTGTTCCTACTTAAAGCAGACAGAGCCCAATCTCAGACACGGCCTGCACACAAACAGGGCTCTAGCTCTCTGAAATGAAACTCACTTAACCTGTATGGTAATGTCTATTTAGAGGAGGCTTTTGGCACTCAAAGAACAGCCAGGGCTCTAAGTGGTGCCAGTCTGCATCAGAGAGAGATCTTGCACTGTTTGGAATTTTAGCTCAAATAAGCCAATTCTCAGGCAAGGGCCATGGACATGAACATTGGCCCTTTTCCTTTTGAAAAAAACACCCATCCTCCCAGTTTCCTAATAGCAGTTTAGAGGAAGTATCTGTCACACCAATGTCAGCCAGCGTTCTAAGTCAAGGAGGCTGGAGCTTTGGAGAACTTCTGAATTGTTCCTGCTTTAAGAAGGCAGAGCCATTCTCAGGCACAGGCCCTGCACTGAAACAGGGTTCTATTCTCTCTGAAATGAAACTCGCTTACATGTACTGTAATGTATTTAGAGGAGGCTTTTGGCACACAAAGGACAGCCAGGGTTCTTTGTGATGCCAGATGCATCTGCTAAATATCCAGCACTGTTTGGAATTTTAGCTGGCAGAAGCCAAGTCTCAGGCACAGGGCCGTTGGAACAAGAACATTGCCCTTTTCCTTTTGAAAAAAACACCCACCCTCCCAGTTCCTAATAGCGTTAGGAGAAAGTATTTGTCACTGCAAGGGTAGCCAGCGATCAAAGTGGTGGCAGCTGGGTTTTGGAAAAATCCTGATTTGTTCCTACTTAAGCAGACACAGCCCATCTCAGGCACAGCACGGCACTCAAACAGGGCTCTAGTCTCTCTGAAATGAAACTCACTTAACCCGTACGGTAATGTCTATTTAGAAGAGGCTTTTGGCACTCAAAGAACAGCCAGGGTCCCAAGTGGTGGCAGTTTGCATTTGCGAGACATTCTTGAATGTATGGAATTTTAGCTGGTAGAAGCAGAGTCTCAGGCACAGGGCCATGGACTCAAACATTGGCCCTTTTCCTTTTGACAAAAACATTCACCCTCCCAGAGTCCTAATAGCAGTTAGGGGGAAGTATTTGTCACTGCAAAGGTAGCCCGTGTTCTAAATGGTGGCAGCTGGAGTTTTGGAGTGGTCCTGATTTGTTCCTCCTTTAAGCAGACAGAGCCCATTCTCAGGCACAGGGCCCTGCACTGAAACAGGGCTCTATTTCTCTCTGAAATGAAACTCGCTTCACATGTACTGTAATGTCTATTTAGAGGAGGCTAATGGTACTCAAAGAACATCCAGGGCTCTAAGTGGTGCCAGTCTGCATCAGAGAGATATCTTGCACTCTTTGGAATTTTAGCTCCAATAAGCCAATTCTCAGGCACAGGGCCATGGACATGAACATTGGCCCTTTTCCTTTTGAAAAAAAACCCATCCTCCCAGTTTCCTAATAGCAGCTTAGAGGAAGTATCTGTCACCCCAATGTCAGCCAGCGTTCTAAGTCAAGGAGGCTGGAGCTTTGGAGAACTTCTGAATTGTTCCTGCTCTAAGAAGGCAGAGCCCATTAGCAGGCACAGAGCCCTGGACACAAACAGGGCTCTAGCTCTCTCTGAAATGAAACTCACTTAACCTGTATGGTAATGTCTATTTAGAGGAGGCTTTTGTCAATCAAAGAACAGCCAGGGCTTGTAGTGGTGCCAGTTGGCATCTGCAAGATATCCTGCACAGTTTGTAATTGCAGCTGGCAGAAGCAGAATCCCAGACACAAAGCAATGAATACGAACATTTCCCCTTTTCCTTTTGGAAAAAACACCCACCCTCCCAGTTTCCTAATAGCAGTTAGGAGAAAGTATTTGTCACTGCAAAGGTAGCCAGTGATCAAAGTGGTGGCAGCTGGGTTTTGGAGCAGTCCTGATTTGTTCCTACTTAAAGCAGACAGAGCCCAATCTCAGACACCAGGCCCTGCACACAAACAGGGCTCTAGCTCTCTCTGAAATGAAACTCACTTAACCTGTACGGTAATGTCTATTTAGAGGAGGCTAATGGCACTCAAAGAACAGCCAGGGCTCTAAGTGGTGCCAGTCTGCATCAGAGAGAGATCTTGCACTGTTTGGAATTTTAGCTCAAATAAGCCAATTCTCAGGCAAGGGGCCATGGACACGAACATTGGCCCTTTTTCTTTTGAAAAAAACTCTCACCCTCCCAGTTTCCTAATAGCAGTTTAGAGGAAGTATTTTTCACTCCAAAGGTAGCCAGCGTTCCGCGGTGGCAGCTGGGGTTTTGGAGAAATCCTGATTTGTTCCTACTTTAAGCAGACACAGCCCATTCTCAGGCACAGGGCACTGCACTCAAACAGGGCTCTAGCTCTCTCTGAAATGAAACTCACTTAACCCGTACGGTAATATCTATTTAGAGGAGGCTTTTGGCACTCAAAGAACAGCCAGGGCTCCAAGTGGTGCCAGTCTCCATTTGCGAGATATTCTTGAATGTTTGGAATTTTAGCTGGTAGAAGCAGAGTCTCAGGCACAGGGCCATGGACGCAAACATTGGCCCTTTTCCTTTTGACAAAAACATTCACCCTCCCAGAGTCCTAATAGCAGTTAGGGGGAAGTATTTGTCAATGCAAAGGTAGCCAGTGTTCTAAATGGTGGCAGCTGGAGTTTTGGAGTAGTCATGATTTGTTCCTCCTTTAGGCAGACAGAGCCCATTCTCAGGCACAGGGCGCTGCACACAAACAGGGCTCTAGCTCTCTCTGAAATGAAACTCACTTAACCCGGATGGTAATGTCTATTTAGAGGAGGCTTTGGCACTCAAGGAACAGCCAGGATTCTATGTGGTGCCAGTATGCATCTGCAAAATATCCTGCACTCTTTGGAATTCTAGTTCAAAGAAGCCAAATTTCAGGCACATGGCCCTGGACACAAACAGGGCTCTATTTCCCTCTGAAATGAAACTCACTTCACATGTACTGTAATGTCTATTTAGAGGAGGCTTTTGGCACTCAAAGAACAGTCAGGGCTCTAAGTGGTGCCAGTCTGCATCAGAGAGATATCTTGCACTCTTTGGAATTTTAGCTCCAATAAGCCAATTCTCAGTCACAGGGCCATGGACATGAACATTGGCCCTTTTCCTTTTGAAAAAAAACACCCATCCTCCCAGTTTCCTAATAGCAGCTTAGAGGAAGTATCTGTCACCCAATGTCAGCCAGCGTTCTAAGTCAAGGAGGCTGGAGCTTTGGAGAACTTCTGAATTGTTCCTGCTCTAAGAAGGCAGAGCCCATTAGCAGGCACAGAGCCCTGGACACAAACAGGGCTCTAGCTCTCTCTGAAATGAAACTCACTTAATCTGTATGGTAATGTCTATTTAGAGGAGGCTTTTGTCAATCAAAGGACAGCCAGGGCTTGTAGTGGTGCCAGTTGGCATCTGCAAGATATCCTGCACAGTTTGAATTGCAGCTGGCAGAAGCAGAATCCCAGACACAAAGCAATGAATACGAACATTTCCCCTTTTCCTTTTGGAAAAAACACCCACCCTCCCAGTTTCCTAATAGCAGTTAGGAGAAAGTATTTGTCACTGCAAAGGTAGCCAGTGATCAAAGTGGTGGCAGCTGGGGTTTTGGAGCAGTCCTGATTTGTTCCTACTTAAGCAGACAGAGCCCATCTCAGACACCAGGCCCTGCACACAAACAGGGCTCTATTCCCTCTGAAATGAAACTCACTTCACATGTACTGTAATGTCTATTTAGAGGAGGCTTTTGGCACTCAAAGAACAGCCAGGGCTCTAAGTGGTGCCAGTCTGCATCAGAGAGAGATCTTGCACTGTTTGGAATTTTAGCTCAAATAAGCCAATTCTCAGGCAAGGGGCCATGGACATGAACATTGGCCCTTTTCCTTTTGAAAAAAACACCCATCCTCCCGTTTCCTAATAGCAGTTTAGAGGAAGTATCTGTCACACCAATGTCAGCCAGCGTTCTAAGTCAAGGAGGCTGGAGCTTTGGAGAACTTCTGAATTGTTCCTGCTTTAAGAAGGCAGAGCCCATTCTCAGGCACAGGGCCCTGCACTGAAACAGGGTTCTATTTCTCTCTGAAATGAAACTCGCTTCACATGTACTGTAATGTCTATTTAGAGGAGGCTTTTGGCACACAAAGGACAGCCAGGGTTCTTTGTGATGCCAGTATGCATCTGCTAAATATCCAGCACTGTTTGGAATTTTAGCTGGCAGAAGCCAAGTCTCAGGCACAGGGCCGTGAACAAGAACATTTGCCCTTTTCCTTTTGAAAAAACACCCACCCTCCCAGTTTCCTAATAGCAGTTAGGAGAAGTATTTGTCACTGCAAGGGTAGCCAGCGATCAAAGTGGTGGCAGCTGGGGTTTTGGAAAAATCCTGATTTGTTCCTACTTTAAGCAGACACAGCCCATTCTCAGGCACAGGGCACTGCACTCAAACAGGGCTCTAGCTCTCTCTGAAATGAAACTCACTTAACCCGTACGGTAATGTCTATTTAGAAGAGGCTTTTGGCACTCAAAGAACAGCCAGGGTCCCAAGTGGTGGCAGTTTGCATTTGCGAGACATTCTTGAATGTATGGAATTTTAGCTGGTAGAAGCAGAGTCTCAGGCACAGGGCCATGGACTCAAACATTGGCCCTTTTCCTTTTGACAAAAACATTCACCCTCCCAGAGTCCTAATAGCAGTTAGGGGGAAGTATTTGTCACTGCAAAGGTAGCCAGTGATCAAAGTGGTGGCAGCTGGAGTTTTGGAGTGGTCCTGATTTGTTCCTCCTTTAAGCAGACAGAGCCCATTCTCAGGCACAGGGCCCTGCACTGAAACAGGGCTCTATTTCTCTCTGAAATGAAACTCGCTTCACATGTACTGTAATGTCTATTTAGAGGAGGCTAATGGTACTCAAAGAACATCCAGGGC
Organism: Oenanthe melanoleuca; assembly: GCF_029582105.1. Lineage (NCBI taxonomy): Eukaryota > Metazoa > Chordata > Aves > Passeriformes > Muscicapidae > Oenanthe > Oenanthe melanoleuca. The sequence goes on from NW_026612675.1 coordinate 32,004, forward strand.
TCTAAGTGGTGCCAGTCTGCATCAGAGAGAGATCTGGCACTGTTTGGAATTTTAGCTCAAATAAGCCAATTCTCAGGCAAGGGGCCATGGACATGAACATTGGCCCTTTTCCTTTTGAAAAAAACACCCATCCTCCCAGTTTCCTAATAGCAGTTTAGAGGAAGTATCTGTCACACCAATGTCAGCCAGCGTTCTAAGTCAAGGAGGCTGGAGCTTTGGAGAACTTCTGAATTGTTCCTGCTTTAAGAAGGCAGAGCCCATTCTCAGGCACAGGGCCCTGCACTGAAACAGGGTTCTATTTCTCTCTGAAATGAAACTCGCTTCACATGTACTGTAATGTCTATTTAGAGGAGGCTTTTGGCACACAAAGGACAGCCAGGGTTCTTTGTGATGCCAGTATGCATCTGCTAAATATCCAGCACTGTTTGGAATTTTAGCTGGCAGAAGCCAAGTCTCAGGCACAGGGCCGTGAACAAGAACATTTGCCCTTTTCCTTTTGAAAAAAACACCCACCCTCCCAGTTTCCTAATAGCAGTTAGGAGAAAGTATTTGTCACTGCAAGGGTAGCCAGCGATCAAAGTGGTGGCAGCTGGGGTTTTGGAAAAATCCTGATTTGTTCCTACTTTAAGCAGACACAGCCCATTCTCAGGCACAGGGCACTGCACTCAAACAGGGCTCTAGCTCTCTCTGAAATGAAACTCACTTAACCCGTACGGTAATGTCTATTTAGAAGAGGCTTTTGGCACTCAAAGAACAGCCAGGGCTCTAAGTGGTGCCAGTCTGCATCAGAGAGAGATCTTGCACTGTTTGGAATTTTAGCTCAAATAAGCCAATTCTCAGGCAAGGGGCCATGGACACGAACATTGGCCCTTTTTCTTTTGAAAAAAACTCTCACCCTCCCAGTTTCCTAATAGCAGTTTAGAGGAAGTATTTTTCACTCCAAAGGTAGCCAGCGTTCCAAGCGGTGGCAGCTGGGGTTTGGAGAAATCCTGATTTGTTCCTACTTTAAGCAGACACAGCCCATTCTCAGGCACAGGGCACTGCACTCAAACAGGGCTCTAGCTCTCTCTGAAATGAAACTCACTTAACCCGTACGGTAATATCTATTTAGAGGAGGCTTTTGGCACTCAAAGAACAGCCAGGGCTCCAAGTGGTGCCAGTCTGCATTTGCGAGATATTCTTGAATGTTTGGAATTTTAGCTGGTAGAAGCAGAGTCTCAGGCACAGGGCCATGGACGCAAACATTGGCCCTTTTCCTTCTGACAAAAACATTCACCCTCCCAGAGTCCTAATAGCAGTTAGGGGGAAGTATTTGTCAATGCAAAGGTAGCCAGTGTTCTAAATGGTGGCAGCTGGAGTTTTGGAGTAGTCATGATTTGTTCCTCCTTTAGGCAGACAGAGCCCATTCTCAGGCACAGGGCGCTGCACACAAACAGGGCTCTAGCTCTCTCTGAAATGAAACTCACTTAACCCGGATGGTAATGTCTATTTAGAGGAGGCTTTTGGCACTCAAGGAACAGCCAGGATTCTATGTGGTGCCAGTATGCATCTGCAAAATATCCTGCACTCTTTGGAATTCTAGTTCAAAGAAGCAAATTTCAGGCACATGGCCCTGGACACAAACAGGGCTCTATTTCCCTCTGAAATGAAACTCACTTCACATGTACTGTAATGTCTATTTAGAGGAGGCTTTTGGCACTCAAAGAACAGTCAGGGCTCTAAGTGGTGCCAGTCTGCATCAGAGAGATATCTTGCACTCTTTGGAATTTTAGCTCCAATAAGCCAATTCTCAGGCACAGGGCCATGGACATGAACATTGGCCCTTTTCCTTTTGAAAAAAACACCCATCCTCCCAGTTTCCTAATAGCAGCTTAGAGGAAGTATCTGTCACCCCAATGTCAGCCAGCGTTCTAAGTCAAGGAGGCTGGAGCTTTGGAGAACTTCTGAATTGTTCCTGCTCTAAGAAGGCAGAGCCCATTAGCAGGCACAGAGCCCTGGACACAAACAGGGCTCTAGCTCTCTCTGAAATGAAACTCACTTAATCTGTATGGTAATGTCTATTTAGAGGAGGCTTTTGTCAATCAAAGGACAGCCAGGGCTTGTAGTGGTGCCAGTTGGCATCTGCAAGATATCCTGCACAGTTTGAAATTGCAGCTGGCAGAAGCAGAATCCCAGACACAAAGCAATGAATACGAACATTTCCCTTTTCCTTTTGGAAAAAACACCCACCCTCCCAGTTTCCTAATAGCAGTTAGGAGAAGTATTTGTCACTGCAAAGGTAGCCAGTGATCAAAGTGGTGGCAGCTGGGGTTTTGGAGCAGTCCTGATTTGTTCCTCCTTTAAGCAGACAGAGCCCATTCTCAGGCACATGGCCCTGGACACAAACAGGGCTCTATTCCCTCTGAAATGAAACTCACTTCACATGTACTGTAATGTCTATTTAGAGGAGGCTTTTGGCACTCAAAGAACAGCCAGGGCTCTAAGTGGTGCCAGTCTGCATCAGAGAGAGATCTTGCACTGTTTGGAATTTTAGCTCAAATAAGCCAATTCTCAGGCAAGGGGCCATGGACATGAACATTGGCCCTTTTCCTTTTGAAAAAAACACCCATCCTCCCAGTTTCCTAATAGCAGTTTAGAGGAAGTATCTGTCACACCAATGTCAGCCAGCGTTCTAAGTCAAGGAGGCTGGAGCTTGGAGAACTTCTGAATTGTTCCTGCTTTAAGAAGGCAGAGCCCATTCTCAGGCACAGGGCCCTGCACTGAAACAGGGTTCTATTTCTCTCTGAAATGAACTCGCTTCACATGTACTGTAATGTCTATTTAGAGGAGGCTTTTGGCACACAAAGGACAGCCAGGGTTCTTTGTGATGCCAGTATGCATCTGCTAAATATCCAGCACTGTTTGGAATTTTAGCTGGCAGAAGCCAAGTCTCAGGCACAGGCCGTGAACAAGAACATTTGCCCTTTTCCTTTTGAAAAAAACACCCACCCTCCCAGTTCCTAATAGCATTTAGAGGAAGTATCTGTCACACCAATGTCAGCCAGCGTTCTAAGTCAAGGAGGCTGGAGCTTTGGAGAACTTCTGATTGTTCCTGCTTAAGAAGGCAGAGCCCATTCTCAGGCACAGGGCCCTGCACTGAAACAGGGTTCTATTTCTCTCTGAAAATGAAACTCGCTTCACATGTACTGTAATGTCTATTTAGAGGAGGCTTTTGGCACACAAAGGACAGCAGGGTTCTTTGTGATGCCAGTATGCATCTGCTAAATATCCAGCATGTTTGGAATTTTAGCTGGCAGAAGCCAAGTCTCAGGCACAGGGCCGTGAACAAGAACATTTGCCTTTTCCTTTTGAAAAAAACACCACCCTCCCAGTTTCCTAATAGCAGTTAGGAGAAAGTATTTGTCACTGCAAGGGTAGCCAGCGATCAAAGTGGTGGCAGCTGGGGTTTTGGAAAAATCCTGATTTGTTCCTACTTTAAGCAGACACAGCCCATTCTCAGGCACAGGGCACTGCACTCAAACAGGGCTCTAGCTCTCTCTGAAATGAAACTCACTTAACCCGTACGGTAATGTCTATTTAGAAGAGGCTTTTGGCACTCAAAGAACAGCCAGGGCTCTAAGTGGTGCCAGTCTGCATCAGAGAGAGATCTTGCACTGTTGGAATTTTAGCTCAAATAAGCAATTCTCAGGCAAGGGCCATGGACACGAACATTGGCCCTTTTTCTTTTGAAAAAAATCTCACCCTCCAGTTTCCTAATAGCAGTTTAGAGGAAGTATTTTTCACTCCAAAGGTAGCCAGCGTTCCAAGCGGTGGCAGCTGGGGTTTTGGAGAAATCCTGATTTGTTCCTACTTTAAGCAGACACAGCCCATTCTCAGGCACAGGGCACTGCACTCAAACAGGGCTCTAGCTCTCTCTGAAATGAAACTCACTTAACCCGTACGGTAATATCTATTTAGAGGAGGCTTTTGGCACTCAAGAACAGCCAGGCTCCAAGTGGTGCCAGTCTGCATTTGCGAGATATTCTTGAATGTTTGGAATTTTAGCTGGTAGAAGCAGAGTCTCAGGCACAGGGCCATGGACGCAAACATTGGCCCTTTTCCTTCTGACAAAAATTCACCCTCCCAGAGTCCTAATAGCAGTTAGGGGAAGTATTTGTCAATGCAAAGGTAGCCAGTGTTCTAAATGGTGGCAGCTGGAGTTTTGGAGTAGTCATGATTTGTTCCTCCTTTAGGCAGACAGAGCCCATTCTCAGGCACAGGGCGCTGCACACAAACAGGGCTCTAGCTCTCTCTGAAATGAAACTCACTTAACCCGGATGGTAATGTCTATTTAGAGGAGGCTTTTGGCACTCAAGGAACAGCCAGGATTCTATGTGGTGCCAGTATGCATCTGCAAAATATCCTGCACTCTTTGGAATTCTAGTTCAAAGAAGCCAATTTCAGGCACATGGCCCTGGACACAAACAGGGCTCTATTTCCCTCTGAAATGAAACTCACTTCACATGTACTGTAATGTCTATTTAGAGGAGGCTTTGGCACTCAAAGAACAGTCAGGGCTCTAAGTGGCCAGTCTGCATCAGAGAGATATCTTGCACTCTTTGGAATTTTAGCTCCAATAAGCCAATTCTCAGTCACAGGGCCATGGACATGAACATTGGCCCTTTTCCTTTTGAAAAAAAACACCCATCCTCCCAGTTTCCTAATAGCAGCTTAGAGGAAGTATCTGTCACCCCAATGTCAGCCAGCGTTCTAAGTCAAGGAGGCTGGAGCTTTGGAGAACTTCTGAATTGTTCCTGCTCTAAGAAGGCAGAGCCCATTAGCAGGCACAGAGCCCTGGACACAAACAGGGCTCTAGCTCTCCTGAAATGAAACTCACTTAACCTGTATGGTAATGTCTATTTAGAGGAGGCTTTTGTCAATCAAAGAACAGCCAGGGCTTGTAGTGGTGCCAGTTGGCATCTGCAAGATATCCTGCACAGTTGTAATTGCAGCTGGCAGAAGCAGAATCCCAGACACAAAGCAATGAATACGAACATTTCCCCTTTTCCCTTTTGGAAAAAACCCACCCTCCCAGTTTCCTAATAGCAGTTAGGAGAAAGTATTTGTCACTGCAAAGGTAGCCAGTGATCAAAGTGGTGGCAGCTGGGTTTTGGAGCAGTCCTGATTTGTTCCTACTTAAAGCAGACAGAGCCAATCTCAGACACCAGGCCCTGCACACAAACAGGGCTCTAGCTCTCTCTGAAATGAAACTCACTTAACCTGTATGGTAATGTCTATTTAGGGAGGCTTTTGGCACTCAAAGAACAGCCAGGGCTCTAAGTGGTGCCAGTCTGCATCAGAGAGAGATCTTGCACTGTTTGGAATTTTAGCTCAATAAGCCCAATTCTCAGCAAGGGGCCATGGACATGAACATTGGCCCTTTTCCTTTTGAAAAACACCCATCCTCCCAGTTTCCTAATAGCAGTTTAGAGGAAGTATCTGTCACACCAATGTCAGCCAGCGTTCTAAGTCAAGGAGGCTGAGCTTTGAGAACTTCGAATTGTTCCTGCTTTAAGAAGGCAGAGCCCATTCTCAGGCACAGGGCCCGCACTGAAACAGGGTTCTATTTCTCCTGAAATGAACTCGCTTCACATGTACTGTAATGTCTATTTAGAGGAGGCTTTTGGCACACAAAGGACAGCCAGGGTTCTTTGTGATGCCAGTATGCATCTGCTAAATATCCAGCACTGTTTGGAATTTTAGCTGGCAGAAGCCAAGTCTCAGGCACAGGGCCGTGAACAAGAACATTTGCCCTTTTCCTTTTGAAAAAAACACCCACCCTCCCAGTTTCCTAATAGCAGTTAGGAGAAAGTATTTCACTGCAAGGGTAGCCAGCGATCAAAGTGGTGGCAGCTGGGGTTTTGGAAAAATCCTGATTTGTTCCTACTTTAAGCAGACACGCCCATTCTCAGGCACAGGGCACTGCACTCAAACAGGGCTCTAGCTCTCTCTGAAATGAAACTCACTTAACCCGTACGGTAATGTCTATTTAGAAGAGGCTTTTGGCACTCAAAAACAGCCAGGGCTCTAAGTGGTGCCAGTCTGCATCAGAGAGAGATCTTGCACTGTTTGGAATTTTAGCTCAAATAAGCCAATTCTCAGGCAAGGGGCCATGGACACGAACATTGGCCCTTTTTCTTTTGAAAAAAACTCTCACCCTCCACAGTTTCCTAATAGCAGTTTAGAGGAAGTATTTTTCACTCCAAAGGTAGCCAGCGTTCCAAGCGGTGGCAGCTGGGGTTTTGGAGAAATCCTGATTTGTTCCTACTTTAAGCAGACACAGCCCATTCTCAGGCACAGGCACTGCACTCAACAGGGCTCTAGCTCTCTCTGAAATGAAACTCACTTAACCCGTACGGTAATATCTATTTAGAGGGCTTTTGGCACTCAAAGAACAGCCAGGGCTCCAGTGGTGCCAGTCTGCATTTGCGAGATATTCTTGAATGTTTGGAATTTTAGCTGGTAGAAGCAGAGTCTCAGGCACAGGGCCATGGACGCAAACATTGGACCCTTTTCCTTCTGACAAAAACATTCACCCTCCCAGAGTCCTAATAGCAGTTAGGGGGAAGTATTTGTCAATGCAAAGGTAGCCAGTGTTCTAAATGGTGGCAGCTGGAGTTTTGAGTAGTCATGATTTGTCCTCCTTTAGGCAGACAGAGCCCATTCTCAGGCACAGGGCGCTGCACACAAACAGGCTCTAGCTCTCTCTGAAATGAAACTCACTTAACCGGATGGTAATGTCTATTTAGAGGAGGCTTTTGGCACTCAAGGAACAGCCAGGATTCTATGGGGTGCCAGTATGCATCTGCAAAATATCCTGCACTCTTTGGAATTCTAGTTTCAAAGAAGCCAAATTTCAGGCACATGGCCTGGACACAAACAGGGCTCTATTTCCCCTCTGAATGAAACTCACTTCACATGTACTGTAATGTCTATTTAGAGGAGGCTTTTGGCACTCAAAGAACATCAGGGCTCTAAGTGGTGCCAGTCTGCATCAGAGAGATATCTTGCACTCTTTGGAATTTTAGCTCCAATAAGCCAATTCTCAGGCACAGGGCCATGGACATGAACATGGCCCTTTTTCCTTTTGAAAAAAAACACCCATCCTCCCAGTTTCCTAATAGCAGCTTAGAGGAAGTATCTGTCACCCCAATGTCAGCCAGCGTTCTAAGTCAAGGGCTGGAGCTTTGGAACTTCTGAATTGTTCCTGCTCTAAGAAGGCAGAGCCCATTAGCAGGCACAGAGCCCTGGACACAAACGGGCTCTAGCTCTCTCTGAAATGAAACTCACTTAATCTGTATGGTAATGTCTATTTAGAGGAGGCTTTTCAATCAAAGGACAGCCAGGGCTTGTAGTGGTGCCAGTTGGCATCTGCAAGATATCCTGCACAGTTTTGAAATTGCAGCTGGCAGAAGCAAATCCAGACACAAAGCAATGAATACGAACATTTCCCCTTTCCTTTTGGAAAAAACACCCACCCTCCCAGTTTCCTAATAGCAGTTAGGAGAAAGTATTTGTCACTGCAAAGGTAGCCAGTGATCAAAGTGGTGGCAGCTGGGTTTTGGAGCAGTCCTGATTTGTTCCTCCTTTAAGCAGACAGAGCCCATCTCAGGCACATGGCCCTGGACACAAACAGGGCTCTATTTCCCTCTGAATGAAACTCACTTCACATGTACTGTAATGTCTATTTAGAGGAGGCTTTTGGCACTCAAAAACAGCCAGGGCTCTAAGTGGTGCCAGTCTGCATCAGAGAGAGATCTTGCACGTTTGGAATTTTAGCTCAAATAAGCCAATTCTCAGGCAAGGGGCCATGGACATGAACATTGGCCCTTTTCCTTTTGAAAAAAACACCCATCCTCCCAGTTTCCTAATAGCAGTTTAGAGGAGTATCTGTCACACCAATGTCAGCCAGCGTTCTAAGTTCAAGGAGGCTGGAGCTTTGGAGACTTCTGAATTGTTCCTGCTTTAAGAAGGCAGAGCCCATTCTCAGGCACAGGGCCCTGCACTGAAACAGGGTTTCTATTTCTCTCTGAAATGAAACTCGCTTCACATGTACTGTAATGTCTATTTAGAGGAGGCTTTTGGCACACAAAGGACAGCCAGGGTTCTTTGTGATGCCAGTATGCATCTGCTAAATAATCCAGCACTGTTTGGAATTTTAGCTGGCAGAAGCCAAGTCTCAGGCACAGGGCCGTGAACAAGAACATTTGCCTTTTCCTTTTGAAAAAACACCCACCCTCCCAGTTTCCTAATAGCAGTTAGGAGAAAAGTATTTGTCACTGCAAGGGTAGCCAGCGATCAAAGTGGTGGCAGCTGGGTTTTGGAAAAATCCTGATTTGTTCCTACTTTAAGCAGACACAGCCCTTCTCAGGCACAGGGCACTGCACTCAAACAGGGCTCTAGCTCTCTCTGAAATGAAACTCACTTACCCGTACGGTAATGTCTATTTAGAAGAGGCTTTGGCACTCAAAGAACACCAGGGCTCTAAGTGGTGCCAGTCTGCATCAGAGAGAGATCTTGCACTGTTTGGAATTTTAGCTCAAATAGCCAATTCTCAGGCAAGGGGCCATGGACACGAACATTGGCCCTTTTTCTTTTGAAAAAAACTCTCACCCTCCCAGTTTCCTAATAGCAGTTTAGAGGAAGTATTTTTCACTCCAAAGGTAGCCAGCGTTCCAAGCGGTGGCAGCTGGGGTTTTGGAGAAATCCTGATTTGTTCCTACTTTAAGCAGACACAGCCCATTCTCAGGCACAGGGCACTGCACTCAAACAGGGCTCTAGCTCTCTCTGAAATGAAACTCACTTAACCCGTACGGTAATATCTATTTAGAGGAGGCTTTTGGCACTCAAAGAACAGCCAGGGCTCCAAGTGGTGCCAGTCTGCATTTGCGAGATATTCTTGAATGTTTGGAATTTTAGCTGGTAGAAGCAGAGTCTCAGGCACAGGGCCATGGACGCAAACATTGGCCCTTTTCCTTCTGACAAAAACATTCACCCTCCCAGAGTCCTAATAGCAGTTAGGGGGAAGTATTTGTCAATGCAAAGGTAGCCAGTGTTCTAAATGGTGGCAGCTGGAGTTTTGGAGTAGTCATGATTTGTTCCTCCTTTAGGCAGACAGAGCCCATTCTCAGGCACAGGGCGCTGCACACAAACAGGGCTCTAGCTCTCTCTGAAATGAAACTCACTTAACCCGGATGGTAATGTCTATTAGAGGAGGCTTTTGGCACTCAAGGAACAGCCAGGATTCTATGTGGTGCCAGTATGCATCTGCAAAATATCCTGCACTCTTTGGAATTCTAGTTCAAAGAAGCCAAATTTCAGGCACATGGCCCTGGACACAAACAGGGCTCTATTTCCCTCTGAAATGAAACTCACTTCACATGTACTGTAATGTCTATTTAGAGGAGGCTTTTGGCACTCAAAGAACAGTCAGGGCTCTAAGTGGTGCCAGTCTGCATCAGAGAGATATCTTGCACTCTTTGGAATTTTAGCTCCATAAGCCAATTCTCAGGCACAGGGCCATGGACATGAACATTGGCCCTTTTCCTTTTGAAAAAAACACCCATCCTCCCAGTTTCCTATAGCAGCTTAGAGGAAGTATCTGTCACCCCAATGTCAGCCAGCGTTCTAAGTCAAGGAGGCTGGAGCTTTGGAGAACTTCTGAATTGTTCCTGCTCTAAGAAGGCAGAGCCCATTAGCAGGCACAGAGCCCTGGACACAAACAGGGCTCTAGCTCTCTCTGAAATGAAACTCACTTAACCTGTATGGTAATGTCTATTTAGAGGAGGCTTTTGTCAATCAAAGAACAGCCAGGGCTTGTAGTGTGTGCCAGTTGGCATCTGCAAGATATCCTGCACAGTTTGTAATTGCAAGCTGGCAGAAGCAGAATCCCAGACACAAAGCAATGAATACGAACATTTCCCCTTTTCCTTTTGGAAAAACACCCACCCTCCCAGTTTCCTAATAGCAGTTAGGAGAAAGTATTTGTCACTGCAAAGGTAGCCAGTGATCAAAGTGGTGGCAGCTGGGGTTTTGGAGCAGTCCTGATTTGTTCCTACTTAAAGCAGACAGAGCCCAATCTCAGACACCAGGCCCTGCACACAAACAGGGCTCTAGCTCTCTCTGAAATGAAACTCACTTAACCTGTATGGAATGTCTATTTAGAGGAGGCTTTTGGCACTCAAAGAACAGCCAGGGCTCTAAGTGGTGCCAGTCTGCATCAGAGAGAGATCTTGCACTGTTGGAATTTTAGCTCAATAAGCCAATTCTCAGGCAAGGGCCATGGACATGAAATTGGCCCTTTTCCTTTTGAAAAAAACACCCATCCTCCCAGTTTCCTAATAGCAGTTTAGAGGAAGTATCTGTCACACCAATGTCAGCCAGCGTTCTAAGTCAAGGAGGCTGGAGCTTTGGAGAACTTCTGAATTTCCTGCTTTAAGAGGCAGAGCCCATTCTCAGGCACAGGGCCCTGCACTGAAACAGGGTTCTATTTCTCTCTGAAATGAAACTCGCTTCACATGTACTGTAATGTCTATTTAGAGGAGGCTTTTGGCACACAAAGGACAGCCAGGGTTCTTTGTGATGCCAGTATGCATCTGCTAAATATCCAGCACTGTTTGGAATTTTAGCTGGCAGAAGCCAAGTCTCAGGCACAGGCCGTGAACAAGAACATTTGCCCTTTTCCTTTTGAAAAAAAACACCCACCCTCCCAGTTTCCTAATAGCAGTTAGGAGAAAGTATTTGTCACTGCAAGGGTAGCCAGCGATCAAAGTGGTGGCAGCTGGGGTTTTGGAAAAATCCTGATTTGTTCCTACTTTAAGCAGACACAGCCCATTCTCAGGCACAGGGCACTGCACTCAAACAGGGCTCTAGCTCTCTCTGAAATGAAACTCACTTAACCCGTACGGTAATGTCTATTTAGAAGAGGCTTTTGGCACTCAAAGAACAGCCAGGCTCTAAGTGGTGCCAGTCTGCATCAGAGAGAGATCTTGCACTGTTTGGAATTTTAGCTCAATAAGCCAATTCTCAGGCAAGGGGCCATGGACACGAACATTGGCCCTTTTTCTTTTGAAAAAAAAACTCTCACCCTCCCAGTTTCCTAATAGCAGTTTAGAGGAAGTATTTTTCACTCCAAAGGTAGCCAGCGTTCCAAGCGGTGGCAGCTGGGGTTTTGGAGAAATCCTGATTTGTTCCTACTTTAAGCAGACACAGCCCATTCTCAGGCACAGGGCACTGCACTCAAACAGGGCTCTAGCTCTCTCTGAAATGAAAACTCACTTTAACCCGTACGGTAATATCTATTTAGAGGAGGCTTTTGGCACTCAAAGAACAGCCAGGGCTCCAGTGGTGCCGTCTGCATTTGCGAGATATTCTTGAATGTTTGGAATTTTAGCTGGTAGAAGCAGAGTCTCAGGCACAGGGCCATGGACGCAAACATTGGCCCTTTTCCTTCTGACAAAAACATTCACCCTCCAGAGTCCTAATAGCAGTTAGGGGAAGTATTTGTCAATGCAAAGGTAGCCAGTGTTCTAAATGGTGGCAGCTGGAGTTTTGGAGTAGTCATGATTTGTTCTCCTTTAGGCAGACAGAGCCCATTCTCAGGCACAGGGCGCTGCACACAAACAGGGCTCTAGCTCTCTCTGAAATGAAACTCACTTAACCCGGATGGTAATGTCTATTTAGAGGAGGCTTTTGGCACTCAAGGAACAGCCAGGATTCTATGTGGTGCCAGTATGCATCTGCAAAATATCCTGCACTCTTTGGAATTCTAGTTCAAAGAAGCCAAATTTCAGGCACATGGCCCTGGACACAAACAGGCTCTATTTCCCTCTGAAATGAAACTCACTTCACATGTACTGTAATGTCTATTTAGAGGAGGCTTTTGGCACTCAAAGAACAGTCAGGGCTCTAAGTGGTGCCAGTCTGCATCAGAGAGATATCTTGCACTCTTTGGAATTTTAGCTCCAATAAGCAATTCTCAGCACAGGGCCATGGACATGAACATTGGCCCTTTTCCTTTTGAAAAAAAACCCCATCCTCCAGTTTCCTAATAGCAGCTTAGAGGAAGTATCTGTCACCCCAATGTCAGCCAGCGTTCTAAGTCAAGGAGGCTGGAGCTTTGGAGAACTTCTGAATTGTTCCTGCTCTAAGAAGGCAGAGCCCATTAGCAGGCACAGAGCCCTGGACACAAACAGGCTCTAGCTCTCTCTGAAATGAAACTCACTTAATCTGTATGGTAATGTCTATTTAGAGGAGGCTTTTGTCAATCAAAGGACAGCCAGGGCTTGTAGTGGTGCCAGTTGGCATCTGCAAGATATCCTGCACAGTTTGTAATTGCAGCTGGCAGAAGCAGAATCCCAGACACAAAGCAATGAATACGAACATTTCCCCTTTTCCTTTTGGAAAAACACCCACCCTCCCAGTTTCCTAATAGCAGTTAGGAGAAAGTATTTGTCACTGCAAAGGTAGCCAGTGATCAAAGTGGTGGCAGCTGGGGTTTTGGAGCAGTCCTGATTGTTCCTACTTAAAGCAGACAGAGCCAATTCAGACACCAGGCCCTGGACACAACAGGGCTCTAGCTCTCTCTGAAATGAAACTCACTTCACATGTACTGTAATGTCTATTTAGAGGAGGCTTTTGGCACTCAAAGAACAGCCAGGGCTCTAAGTGGTGCCAGTCTGCATCAGAGAGAGATCTTGCACTGTTTGGAATTTTAGCTCAAATAAGCCAATTCTCAGGCAAGGGGCCATGGACATGAACATTGGCCCTTTTCCTTTTGAAAAAACACCCATCCTCCCAGTTTCCTAATAGCAGTTTAGAGGAAGTATCTGTCACACCAATGTCAGCCAGCGTTCTAAGTCAAGGAGGCTGGAGCTTTGGAGAACTTCTGAATTGTTCCTGCTTTAAGAAGGCAGAGCCCATTCTCAGGCACAGGGCCCTGCACTGAAACAGGGTTCTATTTCTCTCTGAAATGAAACTCGCTTCACATGTACTGTAATGTCTATTTAGAGGAGGCTTTTGGCACACAAAGGACAGCCAGGGTTCTTTGTGATGCCAGTATGCATCTGCTAAATATCCAGCACTGTTTGGAATTTTAGCTGGCAGAAGCCAAGTCTCAGGCACAGGGCCGTGAACAAGAACATTTGCCCTTTTCCTTTTGAAAAAAACACCCACCCTCCCAGTTTCCTAATAGCAGTTAGGAGAAAGTATTTGTCACTGCAAGGGTAGCCAGCGATCAAAGTGGTGGCAGCTGGGGTTTTGGAAAAATCCTGATTTGTTCCTACTTTAAGCAGACACAGCCCATTCTCAGGCACAGGGCACTGCACTCAAACAGGGCTCTAGCTCTCTCTGAAATGAAACTCACTTAACCCGTACGGTAATGTCTATTTAGAAGAGGCTTTTGGCACTCAAAGAACAGCCAGGGTCCCAAGTGGTGGCAGTTTGCATTTGCGAGACATTCTTGAATGTATGGAATTTTAGCTGGTAGAAGCAGAGTCTCAGGCACAGGGCCATGGACTCAAACATTGGCCCTTTTCCTTTTGACAAAAACATTCACCCTCCCAGAGTCCTAATAGCAGTTAGGGGAAGTATTTGTCACTGCAAAGGTAGCCCGTGTTCTAAATGGTGGCAGCTGGAGTTTTGGAGTGGTCCTGATTTGTTCCTCCTTTAAGCAGACAGAGCCCATTCTCAGGCACAGGGCCCTGCACTGAAACAGGGCTCTATTTCTCTCTGAAATGAAACTCGCTTCACATGTACTGTAATGTCTATTTAGAGGAGGCTAATGGTACTCAAAGAACATCCAGGCTCTAAGTGGTGCCAGTCTGCATCAGAGAGATATCTTGCACTCTTTGGAATTTTAGCTCCAATAAGCCAATTCTCAGGCACAGGGCCATGGACATGAACATTGGCCCTTTTCCTTTTGAAAAAAACACCCATCCTCCCAGTTTCCTAATAGCAGCTTAGAGGAAGTATCTGTCACCCCAATGTCAGCCAGCGTTCTAAGTCAAGGAGGCTGGAGCTTTGGAGAACTTCTGAATTGTTCCTGCTCTAAGAAGGCAGAGCCCATTAGCAGGCACAGAGCCCTGGACACAAACAGGGCTCTAGCTCTCTCTGAAATGAAACTCACTTAACCTGTATGGTAATGTCTATTTAGAGGAGGCTTTTGTCAATCAAAGAACAGCCAGGCTTGTAGTGGTGCCAGTTGGCATCTGCAAGATATCCTGCACAGTTTGTAATTGCAGCTGGCAGAAGCAGAATCCCAGACACAAAGCAATGAATACGAACATTTCCCCTTTTCCTTTTGGAAAAAACACCCACCCTCCCAGTTTCCTAATAGCAGTTAGGAGAAAGTATTTGTCACTGCAAAGGTAGCCAGTGATCAAAGTGGTGGCAGCTGGGGTTTTGGAGCAGTCCTGATTTGTTCCTACTTAAGCAGACAGAGCCCAATCTCAGGCACAGGCCCTGCACACAAACAGGGCTCTAGCTCTCTCTGAAATGAAACTCACTTAACCTGTACGGTAATGTCTATTTAGAGGAGGCTAATGGCACTCAAAGAACAGCCAGGGCTCTAAGTGGTGCCAGTCTGCATCAGAGAGAGATCTTGCACTGTTTGGAATTTTAGCTCAAATAAGCCAATTCTCAGGCAAGGGGCCATGGACACGAACATTGGCCCTTTTTCTTTTGAAAAAAACTCTCACCCTCCCAGTTTCCTAATAGCAGTTTAGAGGAAGTATTTTTCACTCCAAAGGTAGCCAGCGTTCCAAGCGGTGGCAGCTGGGGTTTTGGAGAAATCCTGATTTGTTCCTACTTTAAGCAGACACAGCCCATTCTCAGGCACAGGGCACTGCACTCAAACAGGGCTCTAGCTCTCTCTGAAATGAAACTCACTTAACCCGTACGGTAATATCTATTTAGAGGAGGCTTTTGGCACTCAAAGAACAGCCAGGGCTCCAAGTGGTGCCAGTCTCCATTTGCGAGATATTCTTGAATGTTTGGAATTTTAGCTGGTAGAAGCAGAGTCTCAGGCACAGGGCCATGGACGCAAACATTGGCCCTTTTCCTTTTGACAAAAACATTCACCCTCCCAGAGTCCTAATAGCAGTTAGGGGGAAGTATTTGTCAATGCAAAGGTAGCCAGTGTTCTAAATGGTGGCAGCTGGAGTTTTGGAGTAGTCATGATTTGTTCCTCCTTTAGGCAGACAGAGCCCATTCTCAGGCACAGGGCGCTGCACACAAACAGGGCTCTAGCTCTCTCTGAAATGAAACTCACTTAACCCGGATGGTAATGTCTATTTAGAGGAGGCTTTTGGCACTCAAGGAACAGCCAGGATTCTATGTGGTGCCAGTATGCATCTGCAAAATATCCTGCACTCTTTGGAATTCTAGTTCAAAGAAGCCAAATTTCAGGCACATGGCCCTGGACACAAACAGGGCTCTATTTCCCTCTGAAATGAAACTCACTTCACATGTACTGTAATGTCTATTTAGAGGAGGCTTTTGGCACTCAAAGAACAGTCAGGGCCTAAGTGGTGCCAGTCTGCATCAGAGAGATATCTTGCACTCTTTGGAATTTTAGCTCCAATAAGCCAATTCTCAGGCACAGGGCCATGGACATGAACATTGGCCCTTTTCCTTTTGAAAAAAAACACCCATCCTCCCAGTTTCCTAATAGCAGCTTAGAGGAAGTATCTGTCACCCCAATGTCAGCCAGCGTTCTAAGTCAAGGAGGCTGGAGCTTTGGAGAACTTCTGAATTGTTCCTGCTCTAAGAAGGCAGAGCCCATTAGCAGGCACAGAGCCCTGGACACAAACAGGGCTCTAGCTCTCTCTGAAATGAAACTCACTTAATCTGTATGGTAATGTCTATTTAGAGGAGGCTTTTGTCAATCAAAGGACAGCCAGGGCTTGTAGTGGTGCCAGTTGGCATCTGCAAGATATCCTGCACAGTTTGTAATTGCAGCTGGCAGAAGCAGAATCCCAGACACAAAGCAATGAATACGAACATTTCCCCTTTTCCTTTTGGAAAAAACACCCACCCTCCCAGTTTCCTAATAGCAGTTAGGAGAAAGTATTTGTCACTGCAAAGGTAGCCAGTGATCAAAGTGGTGGCAGCTGGGGTTTTGGAGCAGTCCTGATTTGTTCCTACTTAAAGCAGACAGAGCCCAATCTCACACAGGCCCTGCACACAAACAGGGCTCTATCTCTCTGAAATGAAACTCACTTACATGTATGTAATGTCTATTTAGAGGAGGCTTTTGGCACTCAAAGAACAGCCAGGGCTCTAAGTGGTGCCAGTCTGCATCAGAGAGAGATCTTGCACTGTTTGGAATTTTAGCTCAAATAAGCCAATTCTCAGGCAAGGGGCCATGGACATGAACATTGGCCCTTTTCCTTTTGAAAAAAACACCCATCCTCCCAGTTTCCTAATAGCAGTTTAGAGGAAGTATCTGTCACACCAATGTCAGCCAGCGTTCTAAGTCAAGGAGGCTGGAGCTTTGGAGAACTTCTGAATTGTTCCTGCTTTAAGAAGGCAGAGCCCATTCTCAGGCACAGGGCCCTGCACTGAAACAGGGTTCTATTTCTCTCTGAAATGAAACTCGCTTCACATGTACTGTAATGTCTATTTAGAGGAGGCTTTTGGCACACAAAGGACAGCCAGGGTTCTTTGTGATGCCAGTATGCATCTGCTAAATATCCAGCACTGTTTGGAATTTTAGCTGGCAGAAGCCAAGTCTCAGGCACAGGGCCGTGAACAAGAACATTTGCCCTTTTCCTTTTGAAAAAAACACCCACCCTCCCAGTTTCCTAATAGCAGTTAGGAGAAAGTATTTGTCACTGCAAGGGTAGCCAGCGATCAAAGTGGTGGCAGCTGGGGTTTTGGAAAAATCCTGATTTGTTCCTACTTTAAGCAGACACAGCCCATTCTCAGGCACAGGGCACTGCACTCAAACAGGGCTCTAGCTCTCTCTGAAATGAAACTCACTTAACCCGTACGGTAATGTCTATTTAGAAGAGGCTTTTGGCACTCAAAGAACAGCCAGGGTCCCAAGTGGTGGCAGTTTGCATTTGCGAGACATTCTTGAATGTATGGAATTTTAGCTGGTAGAAGCAGAGTCTCAGGCACAGGGCCATGGACTCAAACATTGGCCCTTTTCCTTTTGACAAAAACATTCACCCTCCCAGAGTCCTAATAGCAGTTAGGGGGAAGTATTTGTCACTGCAAAGGTAGCCGTGTTCTAAATGGTGGCAGCTGGAGTTTTGGAGTGGTCCTGATTTGTTCCTCCTTTAAGCAGACAGAGCCCATTCTCAGGCACAGGGCCCTGCACTGAAACAGGGCTCTATTTTCTCTGAAATGAAACTCGCTTCACATGTACTGTAATGTCTATTTAGAGGAGGCTAATGGTACTCAAAGAACATCCAGGGCTCTAAGTGGTGCCAGTCTGCATCAGAGAGATCTTGCACTGTTTGGAATTTTAGCTCAATAAGCCAATTCTCAGGCACAGGGCCATGGACATGAACATTGGCCCTTTTCCTTTTGAAAAAAAACACCCATCCTCCCAGTTTCCTAATAGCAGTTAGAGGAAGTATCTGTCACCCAATGTCAGCCAGCGTTCTAAGTCAAGGAGGCTGGAGCTTTGGAGAACTTCTGAATTGTTCCTGCTCTAAGAAGGCAGAGCCCATTAGCAGGCACAGAGCCCTGGACACAAACAGGGCTCTAGCTCTCTCTGAAATGAAACTCACTTAACCTGTATGGTAATGTCTATTTAGAGGAGGCTTTTGGCAATCAAAGAACAGCCAGGGTTGTAGTGGTGCCAGTTGGCATCTGCAAGATATCCTGCACAGTTTGTAATTGCAGCTGGCAGAAGCAATCCAGACACAGCAATGAATACGAACATTTCCCTTTTCCTTTTGGAAAAAAACACCCACCCTCCCAGTTTCCTAATAGCAGTTAGGAGAAAGTATTTGTCACTGCAAGGTAGCCAGTGATCAAAGTGGTGGCAGCTGGGGTTTTGGAGCAGTCCTGATTTGTTCCTACTTTAAGCAGACACAGCCCAATCTCAGGCACCAGGCACTGCACACAAACAGGGCTCTAGCTCTCTCTGAAATGAAACTCACTTAACCTGTACGGTAATGTCTATTTAGAGGAGGCTAATGGCACTCAAAGAACAGCCAGGGCTCTAAGTGGTGCCAGTCTGCATCAGAGAGAGATCTTGCACTGTTTGGAATTTTAGCTCAAATAAGCCAATTCTCAGGCAAGGGGCCATGGACACGAACATTGGCCCTTTTTCTTTTGAAAAAAACTCTCACCCTCCCAGTTTCCTAATAGCAGTTTAGAGGAAGTATTTTTCACTCCAAAGGTAGCCAGCGTTCCAAGCGGTGGCAGCTGGGGTTTTGGAGAAATCCTGATTTGTTCCTACTTTAAGCAGACACAGCCCATTCTCAGGCACAGGGCACTGCACTCAAACAGGGCTCTAGCTCTCTCTGAAATGAAACTCACTTAACCCGTACGGTAATATCTATTTAGAGGAGGCTTTTGGCACTCAAAGAACAGCCAGGGCTCCAAGTGGTGCCAGTCTCCATTTGCGAGATATTCTTGAATGTTTGGAATTTTAGCTGGTAGAAGCAGAGTCTCAGGCACAGGGCCATGGACGCAAACATTGGCCCTTTTCCTTCTGACAAAAACATTCACCCTCCCAGAGTCCTAATAGCAGTTAGGGGGAAGTATTTGTCAATGCAAAGGTAGCCAGTGTTCTAAATGGTGGCAGCTGGAGTTTTGGAGTAGTCATGATTTGTTCCTCCTTTAGGCAGACAGAGCCCATTCTCAGGCACAGGGCGCTGCACACAAACAGGGCTCTAGCTCTCTCTGAAATGAAACTCACTTAACCCGGATGGTAATGTCTATTTAGAGGAGGCTTTTGGCACTCAAGGAACAGCCAGGATTCTATGTGGTGCCAGTATGCATCTGCAAAATATCCTGCACTCTTTGGAATTCTAGTTCAAAGAAGCCAAATTTCAGGCACATGGCCCTGGACACAAACAGGGCTCTATTTCCCTCTGAAATGAAACTCACTTCACATGTACTGTAATGTCTATTTAGAGGAGGCTTTTGGCACTCAAAGAACAGTCAGGGCTCTAAGTGGTGCCAGTCTGCATCAGAGAGATATCTTGCACTCTTTGGAATTTTAGCTCCAATAAGCCAATTCTCAGGCACAGGGCCATGGACATGAACATTGGCCCTTTTCCTTTTGAAAAAAAACACCCATCCTCCCAGTTTCCTAATAGCAGCTTAGAGGAAGTATCTGTCACCCCAATGTCAGCCAGCGTTCTAAGTCAAGGAGGCTGGAGCTTTGGAGAACTTCTGAATTGTTCCTGCTCTAAGAAGGCAGAGCCCATTAGCAGGCACAGAGCCCTGGACACAAACAGGGCTCTAGCTCTCTCTGAAATGAAACTCACTTAATCTGTATGGTAATGTCTATTTAGAGGAGGCTTTTGTCAATCAAAGGACAGCCAGGGCTTGTAGTGGTGCCAGTTGGCATCTGCAAGATATCCTGCACAGTTTAATTGCAGCTGGCAGAAGCAGAATCCCAGACACAAAGCAATGAATACGAACATTTCCCCTTTTCCTTTTGGAAAAAACACCCCCTCCCAGTTTCCTAATAGCAGTTAGGAGAAAGTATTTGTCACTGCAAAGGTAGCCAGTGATCAAAGTGGTGGCAGCTGGGGTTTTGGAGCAGTCCTGATTTGTTCCTACTTAAGCAGACAGAGCCCATCTCAGGCACCAGGCCCTGGACACAAACAGGGCTCTATTCTCTGAAATGAAACTCACTTCACATGTACTGTAATGTCTATTTAGAGGAGGCTTTTGGCACTCAAAGAACAGCCAGGGCTCTAAGTGGTGCCAGTCTGCATCAGAGAGAGATCTTGCACTGTTTGGAATTTTAGCTCAAATAAGCCAATTCTCAGGCAAGGGGCCATGGACATGAACATTGGCCCTTTTCCTTTTGAAAAAAAACCCATCCTCCCAGTTTCCTAATAGCAGTTTAGAGGAAGTATCTGTCACACCAATGTCAGCCAGCGTTCTAAGTCAAGGAGGCTGGAGCTTTGGAGAACTTCTGAATTGTTCCTGCTTTAAGAAGGCAGAGCCCATTCTCAGGCACAGGGCCCTGCACTGAAACAGGGTTCTATTTCTCTCTGAAATGAAACTCGCTTCACATGTACTGTAATGTCTATTTAGAGGAGGCTTTTGGCACACAAAGGACAGCCAGGGTTCTTGTGATGCCAGTATGCATCTGCTAAATATCCAGCACTGTTTGGAATTTTAGCTGGCAGAAGCCAAGTCTCAGGCACAGGGCCGTGAACAAGAACATTTGCCCTTTTCCTTTTGAAAAAAACACCCACCCTCCCAGTTTCCTAATAGCAGTTAGGAGAAAGTATTTGTCACTGCAAGGGTAGCCAGCGATCAAAGTGGTGGCAGCTGGGGTTTTGGAAAAATCCTGATTTGTTCCTACTTTAAGCAGACACAGCCCATTCTCAGGCACAGGGCACTGCACTCAAACAGGGCTCTAGCTCTCTCTGAAATGAAACTCACTTAACCCGTACGGTAATGTCTATTTAGAAGAGGCTTTTGGCACTCAAAGAACAGCCAGGGTCCCAAGTGGTGGCAGTTTGCATTTGCGAGACATTCTTGAATGTATGGAATTTTAGCTGGTAGAAGCAGAGTCTCAGGCACAGGGCCATGGACTCAAACATTGGCCCTTTTCCTTTTGACAAAAACATTCACCCTCCCAGAGTCCTAATAGCAGTTAGGGGGAAGTATTTGTCACTGCAAAGGTAGCCAGTGTTCAAATGGTGGCAGCTGGAGTTTTGGAGTGGTCCTGATTTGTTCCTCCTTTAAGCAGACAGAGCCCATTCTCAGGCACAGGGCCCTGCACTGAAACAGGGCTCTATTTCTCTCTGAAATGAAACTCGCTTCACATGTACTGTAATGTCTATTTAGAGGAGGCTAATGGTACTCAAAGAACATCCAGGGCTCTAAGTGGTGCCAGTCTGCATCAGAGAGATCTTGGCACTGTTTGGAATTTTAGCTCAAATAAGCCAATTCTCAGGCAAGGGCCATGGACATGAACATTGGCCCTTTTCCTTTTGAAAAAAACACCCATCCTCCCAGTTTCCTAATAGCAGTTAGAGGAAGTATCTGTCACACCAATGTCAGCCAGCGTTCTAAGTCAAGGAGGCTGGAGCTTTGGAGAACTTCTGAATTGTTCCTGCTTAAGAAGGCAGAGCCCATTCTCAGGCACAGGCCCTGCACAAACAGGGTCTATCTCTCTGAAATGAAACTCGCTTCACATGTATGGTAATGTCTATTTAGAGGAGGCTTTTGCACACAAAGGACAGCCAGGGTTCTTTGTGATGCCAGTATGCATCTGCTAATATCCAGCAGTTTGAATTTTAGCTGGCAGAAGCAAGTCCAGGCACAGCAATGAACAAGAACATTTCCCCTTTTCCTTTTGAAAAAAACACCCACCCTCCCAGTTTCCTAATAGCAGTTAGGAGAAAGTATTTGTCACTGCAAGGTAGCCAGCGATCAAAGTGGTGGCAGCTGGGGTTTTGGAATCCTGATTTGTTCCTACTTTAAGCAGACACAGCCCAATTCTCAGGCACAGGCCTGCACTCAAACAGGGCTCTAGCTCTCTCTGAAATGAAACTCACTTAACCTACGGTAATGTCTATTTAGAAGGCTTGGCACTCAAAGAACAGCCAGGGCTCTAAGTGGTGCCAGTCTGCATCAGAGAGAGATCTTGCACTGTTTGGAATTTTAGCTCAAATAAGCCAATTCTCAGGCAAGGGGCCATGGACACGAACATTGGCCCTTTTTCTTTTGAAAAAAACTCTCACCCTCCCAGTTTCCTAATAGCAGTTTAGAGGAAGTATTTTTCACTCCAAAGGTAGCCAGCGTTCCAAGCGGTGGCAGCTGGGGTTTTGGAGAAATCCTGATTTGTTCCTACTTTAAGCAGACACAGCCCATTCTCAGGCACAGGGCACGCACTCAAACAGGGCTCTAGCTCTCTCTGAAATGAAACTCACTTAACCCGTACGGTAATATCTATTTAGAGGAGGCTTTTGGCACTCAAAGAACAGCCAGGGCTCCAAGTGGTGCCAGTCTCATTTGCGAGATATTCTTGAATGTTTGGAATTTAGCTGGTAGAAGCAGAGTCTCAGGCACAGGGCCATGGACGCAAACATTGGCCCTTTTCCTTCTGACAAAAACATTCACCCTCCCAGAGTCCTAATAGCAGTTAGGGGGAAGTATTTGTCAATGCAAAGGTAGCCAGTGTTCTAAATGGTGGCAGCTGGAGTTTTGGAGTAGTCATGATTTGTTCCTCCTTTAGGCAGACAGAGCCCATTCTCAGGCACAGGGCGCTGCACACAAACAGGGCTCTAGCTCTCTCTGAAATGAAACTCACTTAACCCGGATGGTAATGTCTATTTAGAGGAGGCTTTTGGCACTCAAGGAACAGCCAGGATTCTATGTGGTGCCAGTATGCATCTGCAAAATATCCTGCACTCTTTGGAATTCTAGTTCAAAGAAGCCAAATTTCAGGCACATGGCCCTGGACACAAACAGGGCTCTATTTCCCTCTGAAATGAAACTCACTTCACATGTACTGTAATGTCTATTTAGAGGAGGCTTTTGGCACTCAAAGAACAGTCAGGGCTCTAAGTGGTGCCAGTCTGCATCAGAGAGATATCTTGCACTCTTTGGAATTTTAGCTCCAATAAGCCAATTCTCAGTCACAGGGCCATGGACATGAACATTGGCCCTTTTCCTTTTGAAAAAAAACACCCATCCTCCCAGTTTCCTAATAGCAGCTTAGAGGAAGTATCTGTCACCCCAATGTCAGCCAGCGTTCTAAGTCAAGGAGGCTGGAGCTTTGGAGAACTTCTGAATTGTTCCTGCTCTAAGAAGGCAGAGCCCATTAGCAGGCACAGAGCCCTGGACACAAACAGGGCTCTAGCTCTCTCTGAAATGAAACTCACTTAACCTGTATGGTAATGTCTATTTAGAGGAGGCTTTTGTCAATCAAAGGACAGCCAGGGCTTGTAGTGGTGCCAGTTGGCATCTGCAAGATATCCTGCACAGTTTGTAATTGCAGCTGGCAGAAGCAGAATCCCAGACACAAAGCAATGAATACGAACATTTGCCCCTTTTCCTTTGGAAAAAACACCCACCCTCCCAGTTTCCTAATAGCAGTTAGGAGAAAGTATTTGTCACTGCAAAGGTAGCCAGTGATCAAAGTGGTGGCAGCTGGGGTTTTGGAGCAGTCCTGATTTGTTCCTACTTAAGCAGACAGAGCCCATCTCAGACACATGGCCCTGGACACAAACAGGGCTCTATTCTCTGAAATGAAACTCACTTAATGTACTGTAATGTCTATTTAGAGGAGGCTTTTGGCACTCAAAGAACAGCCAGGGCTCTAAGTGGTGCCAGTCTGCATCAGAGAGATATCTTGCACTGTTTGGAATTTTAGCTCAAATAAGCCAATTCTCAGGCAAGGGCCATGGACATGAACATTGGCCCTTTTCCTTTTGAAAAAAACACCCATCCTCCAGTTTCCTAATAGCAGTTAGAGGAAGTATCTGTCACACCAATGTCAGCCAGCGTTCTAAGTCAAGGAGGCTGGAGCTTTGGAGAACTTCTGAATTGTTCCTGCTTTAAGAAGGCAGAGCCCATTCTCAGGCACAGGGCCCTGCACTGAAACAGGGTTCTATTTCTCTCTGAAATGAAACTCGCTCACATGTACTGTAATGTCTATTTAGAGGAGGCTTTTGCACACAAAGGACAGCCAGGGTTCTTTGTGATGCCAGTATGCATCTGCTAAATATCCAGCACTGTTTGAATTTTAGCTGGCAGAAGCAAGTCTCAGGCACAAGGGCCGTGAACAAGAACATTTGCCCTTTTCCTTTTGAAAAAAACACCCACCCTCCCAGTTTCCTAATAGCAGTTAGGAGAAAGTATTTGTCACTGCAAGGTAGCCAGCGATCAAAGTGGTGGCAGCTGGGGTTTTGGAAAAATCCTGATTTGTTCCTACTTTAAGCAGACACAGCCCATCTCAGAGGCACAGGGCCTGCACTCAAACAGGGCTCTAGCTCTCTCTGAAATGAAACTCACTTAACCCGTACGGTAATGTCTATTTAGAAGAGGCTTTTGGCACTCAAAGAACAGCCAGGGCTCTAAGTGGTGCCAGTCTGCATCAGAGAGAGATCTTGCACTGTTTGGAATTTTAGCTCAAATAAGCCAATTCTCAGGCAAGGGGCCATGGACACGAACATTGGCCCTTTTTCTTTTGAAAAAAACTCTCACCCTCCCAGTTTCCTAATAGCAGTTTAGAGGAAGTATTTTCACTCCAAAGGTAGCCAGCGTTCCAAGCGGTGGCAGCTGGGGTTTTGGAGAAATCCTGATTTGTTCCTACTTTAAGCAGACACAGCCCATTCTCAGGCACAGGGCACTGCACTCAAACAGGGCTCTAGCTCTCTCTGAAATGAAACTCACTTAACCCGTACGGTAATATCTATTTAGAGGAGGCTTTTGGCACTCAAAGAACAGCCAGGGCTCCAAGTGGTGCCAGTCTCCATTTGCGAGATATTCTTGAATGTTTGGAATTTTAGCTGGTAGAAGCAGAGTCTCAGGCACAGGGCCATGGACGCAAACATTGGCCCTTTTCCTTTTGACAAAAACATTCACCCTCCCAGAGTCCTAATAGCAGTTAGGGGAAGTATTTGTCAATGCAAAGGTAGCCAGTGTTCTAAATGGTGGCAGCTGGAGTTTTGGAGTAGTCATGATTTGTTCCTCCTTTAGGCAGACAGAGCCCATTCTCAGGCACAGGGCGCTGCACACAAACAGGGCTCTAGCTCTCTCTGAAATGAAACTCACTTAACCCGGATGGTAATGTCTATTTAGAGGAGGCTTTTGGCACTCAAGGAACAGCCAGGATTCTATGTGGTGCCAGTATGCATCTGCAAAATATCCTGCACTCTTTGGAATTCTAGTTCAAAGAAGCCAAATTTCAGGCACATGGCCCTGGACACAAACAGGGCTCTATTTCCCTCTGAAATGAAACTCACTTCACATGTACTGTAATGTCTATTTAGAGGAGGCTTTTGGCACTCAAAGAACAGTCAGGGCTCCTAAGTGGTGCCAGTCTGCATCAGAGAGATATCTTGCACTCTTTGGAATTTTAGCTCCAATAAGCCAATTCTCAGGCACAGGGCCATGGACATGAACATTGGCCCTTTTCCTTTTGAAAAAAAACACCCATCCTCCCAGTTTCCTAATAGCAGCTTAGAGGAAGTATCTGTCACCCCAATGTCAGCCAGCGTTCTAAGTCAAGGAGGCTGGAGCTTTGGAGAACTTCTGAATTGTTCCTGCTCTAAGAAGGCAGAGCCCATTAGCAGGCACAGAGCCCTGGACACAAACAGGGCTCTAGCTCTCTCTGAAATGAAACTCACTTAATCTGTATGGTAATGTCTATTTAGAGGAGGCTTTTGTCAATCAAAGGACAGCCAGGGCTTGTAGTGGTGCCAGTTGGCATCTGCAAGATATCCTGCACAGTTTGAAATTGCAGCTGGCAGAAGCAGAATCCCAGACACAAAGCAATGAATACGAACATTTCCCCTTTTCCTTTTGGAAAAAACACCCACCCTCCCAGTTTCCTAATAGCAGTTAGGAGAAAGTATTTGTCACTGCAAAGGTAGCCAGTGATCAAAGTGGTGGCAGCTGGGGTTTTGGAGCAGTCCTGATTTGTTCCTCCTTTAAGCAGACAGAGCCCATTCTCAGGCACATGGCCCTGGACACAAACAGGGCTCTATTTCCCTCTGAAATGAAACTCACTTCACATGTACTGTAATGTCTATTTAGAGGAGGCTTTTGGCACTCAAAGAACAGCCAGGGCTCTAAGTGGTGCCAGTCTGCATCAGAGAGAGATCTTGCACTGTTTGGAATTTTAGCTCAAATAAGCCAATTCTCAGGCAAGGGGCCATGGACATGAACATTGGCCCTTTTCCTTTTGAAAAAAACACCCATCCTCCCAGTTTCCTAATAGCAGTTTAGAGGAAGTATCTGTCCACACCAATTGTCAGCCAGCGTTCTAAGTCAAGGAGGCTGGAGCTTTGGAGAACTTCTGAATTGTTCCTGCTTTAAGAAGGCAGAGCCCATTCTCAGGCACAGGGCCCTGCACTGAAACAGGGTTCTATTTCTCTCTGAAATGAAACTCGCTTCACATGTACTGTAATGTCTATTTAGAGGAGGCTTTTGGCACACAAAGGACAGCCAGGGTTCTTTGTGATGCCAGTATGCATCTGCTAAATATCCAGCACTGTTTGGAATTTTAGCTGGCAGAAGCCAAGTCTCAGGCACAGGGCCGTGAACAAGAACATTTGCCCTTTTCCTTTTGAAAAAAAACACCCACCCTCCCAGTTTCCTAATAGCAGTTAGGAGAAAGTATTTGTCACTGCAAGGGTAGCCAGCGATCAAAGTGGTGGCAGCTGGGGTTTTGGAAAATCCTGATTTGTTCCTACTTTAAGCAGACACAGCCCATTCTCAGGCACAGGGCACTGCACTCAAACAGGGCTCTAGCTCTCTCTGAAATGAAACTCACTTAACCCGTACGGTAATGTCTATTTAGAAGAGGCTTTTGGCACTCAAAGAACAGCCAGGGTCCCAAGTGGTGGCAGTTTGCATTTGCGAGACATTCTTGAATGTATGGAATTTTAGCTGGTAGAAGCAGAGTCTCAGGCACAGGGCCATGGACTCAAACATTGGCCCTTTTCCTTTGACAAAAACATTCACCCTCCCAGAGTCCTAATAGCAGTTAGGGGGAAGTATTTGTCACTGCAAAGGTAGCCTGTGTTCTAAATGGTGGCAGCTGGAGTTTTGGAGTGGTCCTGATTTGTTCCTCCTTTAAGCAGACAGAGCCCATTCTCAGGCACAGGGCCCTGCACTGAAACAGGGCTCTATTTCTCTCTGAAATGAAACTCGCTTCACATGTACTGTAATGTCTATTTAGAGGAGGCTAATGGTACTCAAAGAACATCCAGGGCTCTAAGTGGTGCCAGTCTGCATCAGAGAGATATCTTGCACTCTTTGGAATTTTAGCTCCAATAAGCCAATTCTCAGGCACAGGGCCATGGACATGAACATTGGCCCTTTTCCTTTTGAAAAAAAAACACCCATCCTCCCAGTTTCCTAATAGCAGCTTAGAGGAAGTATCTGTCACCCCAATGTCAGCCAGCGTTCTAAGTCAAGGAGGCTGGAGCTTTGGAGAACTTCTGAATTGTTCCTGCTCTAAGAAGGCAGAGCCCATTAGCAGGCACAGAGCCCTGGACACAAACAGGGCTCTAGCTCTCTCTGAAATGAAACTCACTTAACCTGTATGGTAATGTCTATTTAGAGGAGGCTTTTGTCAATCAAAGAACAGCCAGGGCTTGTAGTGGTGCCAGTTGGCATCTGCAAGATATCCTGCACAGTTTGTAATTGCAGCTGGCAGAAGCAGAATCCCAGACACAAAGCAATGAATACGAACATTTCCCCTTTTCCTTTTGGAAAAAACACCCACCCTCCCAGTTTCCTAATAGCAGTTAGGAGAAAGTATTTGTCACTGCAAAGGTAGCCAGTGATCAAAGTGGTGGCAGCTGGGGTTTTGGAGCAGTCCTGATTTGTTCCTACTTTAAGCAGACAGAGCCCAATCTCAGACACCAGGCCCTGCACACAAACAGGGCTCTAGCTCTCTCTGAAATGAAACTCACTTAACCTGTACGGTAATGTCTATTTAGAGGAGGCTAATGGCACTCAAAGAACAGCCAGGGCTCTAAGTGGTGCCAGTCTGCATCAGAGAGAGATCTTGCACTGTTTGGAATTTTAGCTCAAATAAGCCAATTCTCAGGCAAGGGGCCATGGACACGAACATTGGCCCTTTTTCTTTTGAAAAAAACTCTCACCCTCCCAGTTTCCTAATAGCAGTTTAGAGGAAGTATTTTTCACTCCAAAGGTAGCCAGCGTTCCAAGCGGTGGCAGCTGGGGTTTTGGAGAAATCCTGATTTGTTCCTACTTTAAGCAGACACAGCCCATTCTCAGGCACAGGGCACTGCACTCAAACAGGGCTCTAGCTCTCTCTGAAATGAAACTCACTTAACCCGTACGGTAATATCTATTTAGAGGAGGCTTTTGGCACTCAAAGAACAGCCAGGGCTCCAAGTGGTGCCAGTCTGCATTTGCGAGATATTCTTGAATGTTTGGAATTTTAGCTGGTAGAAGCAGAGTCTCAGGCACAGGGCCATGGACGCAAACATTGGCCCTTTTCCTTCTGACAAAAACATTCACCCTCCCAGAGTCCTAATAGCAGTTAGGGGGAAGTATTTGTCAATGCAAAGGTAGCCAGTGTTCTAAATGGTGGCAGCTGGAGTTTTGGAGTAGTCATGATTTGTTCCTCCTTTAGGCAGACAGAGCCCATTCTCAGGCACAGGGCGCTGCACACAAACAGGGCTCTAGCTCTCTCTGAAATGAAACTCACTTAACCCGGATGGTAATGTCTATTTAGAGGAGGCTTTTGGCACTCAAGGAACAGCCAGGATTCTATGTGGTGCCAGTATGCATCTGCAAAATATCCTGCACTCTTTGGAATTCTAGTTCAAAGAAGCCAAATTTCAGGCACATGGCCCTGGACACAAACAGGGCTCTATTTCCCTCTGAAATGAAACTCACTTCACATGTACTGTAATGTCTATTTAGAGGAGGCTTTTGGCACTCAAAGAACAGTCAGGGCTCTAAGTGGTGCCAGTCTGCATCAGAGAGATATCTTGCACTCTTTGGAATTTTAGCTCCAATAAGCCAATTCTCAGGCACAGGGCCATGGACATGAACATTGGCCCTTTTCCTTTTGAAAAAAAACACCCATCCTCCCAGTTTCCTAATAGCAGCTTAGAGGAAGTATCTGTCACCCCAATGTCAGCCAGCGTTCTAAGTCAAGGAGGCTGGAGCTTTGGAGAACTTCTGAATTGTTCCTGCTCTAAGAAGGCAGAGCCCATTAGCAGGCACAGAGCCCTGGACACAAACAGGGCTCTAGCTCTCTCTGAAATGAAACTCACTTAATCTGTATGGTAATGTCTATTTAGAGGAGGCTTTTGTCAATCAAAGGACAGCCAGGGCTTGTAGTGGTGCCAGTTGGCATCTGCAAGATATCCTGCACAGTTTGAAATTGCAGCTGGCAGAAGCAGAATCCCAGACACAAAGCAATGAATACGAACATTTCCCCTTTTCCTTTTGGAAAAAACACCCACCCTCCCAGTTTCCTAATAGCAGTTAGGAGAAAGTATTGTCACTGCAAAGGTAGCCAGTGATCAAAGTGGTGGCAGCTGGGGTTTTGGAGCAGTCCTGATTTGTTCCTCCTTTAAGCAGACAGAGCCCATTCTCAGGCACATGGCCCTGGACACAAACAGGGCTCTATTTCCCTCTGAAATGAAACTCACTTCACATGTACTGTAATGTCTATTTAGAGGAGGCTTTTGGCACTCAAAGAACAGCCAGGGCTCTAAGTGGTGCCAGTCTGCATCAGAGAGAGATCTTGCACTGTTTGGAATTTTAGCTCAAATAAGCCAATTCTCAGGCAAGGGGCCATGGACATGAACATTGGCCCTTTTCCTTTTGAAAAAAAACACCCATCCTCCCAGTTTCCTAATAGCAGTTTAGAGGAAGTATCTGTCACACCAATGTCAGCCAGCGTTCTAAGTCAAGGAGGCTGGAGCTTTGGAGAACTTCTGAATTGTTCCTGCTTTAAGAAGGCAGAGCCCATTCTCAGGCACAGGGCCCTGCACTGAAACAGGGTTCTATTTCTCTCTGAAATGAAACTCGCTTCACATGTACTGTAATGTCTATTTAGAGGAGGCTTTTGGCACACAAAGGACAGCCAGGGTTCTTTGTGATGCCAGTATGCATCTGCTAAATATCCAGCACTGTTTGGAATTTTAGCTGGCAGAAGCCAAGTCTCAGGCACAGGGCCGTGAACAAGAACATTTGCCCTTTTCCTTTTGAAAAAAACACCCACCCTCCCAGTTTCCTAATAGCAGTTAGGAGAAAGTATTTGTCACTGCAAGGGTAGCCAGCGATCAAAGTGGTGGCAGCTGGGGTTTTGGAAAAATCCTGATTTGTTCCTACTTTAAGCAGACACAGCCCATTCTCAGGCACAGGGCACTGCACTCAAACAGGGCTCTAGCTCTCTCTGAAATGAAACTCACTTAACCCGTACGGTAATGTCTATTTAGAAGAGGCTTTTGGCACTCAAAGAACAGCCAGGGTCCCAAGTGGTGGCAGTTTGCATTTGCGAGACATTCTTGAATGTATGGAATTTTAGCTGGTAGAAGCAGAGTCTCAGGCACAGGGCCATGGACTCAAACATTGGCCCTTTTCCTTTTGACAAAAACATTCACCCTCCCAGAGTCCTAATAGCAGTTAGGGGGAAGTATTTGTCACTGCAAAGGTAGCCAGTGATCAAAGTGGTGGCAGCTGGAGTTTTGGAGTGGTCCTGATTTGTTCCTCCTTTAAGCAGACAGAGCCCATTCTCAGGCACAGGGCCCTGCACTGAAACAGGGCTCTATTTCTCTCTGAAATGAAACTCGCTTCACATGTACTGTAATGTCTATTTAGAGGAGGCTAATGGTACTCAAAGAACATCCAGGGCTCTAAGTGGTGCCAGTCTGCATCAGAGAGAGATCTGGCACTGTTTGGAATTTTAGCTCAAATAAGCCAATTCTCAGGCAAGGGGCCATGGACATGAACATTGGCCCTTTTCCTTTTGAAAAAAACACCCATCCTCCCAGTTTCCTAATAGCAGTTTAGAGGAAGTATCTGTCACACCAATGTCAGCCAGCGTTTCTAAGTCAAGGAGGCTGGAGCTTTGGAGAACTTCTAAATTGTTCCTGCTTTAAGAAGGCAGAGCCCATTCTCAGGCACAGGGCCCTGCACTGAAACAGGGTTCTATTTCTCTCTGAAATGAAACTCGCTTCACATGTACTGTAATGTCTATTTAGAGGAGGCTTTTGGCACACAAAGGACAGCCAGGGTTCTTTGTGATGCCAGTATGCATCTGCTAAATATCCAGCACTGTTTGGAATTTTAGCTGGCAGAAGCCAAGTCTCAGGCACAGGGCCGTGAACAAGAACATTTGCCCTTTTCCTTTTGAAAAAAACACCCACCCTCCCAGTTTCCTAATAGCAGTTAGGAGAAAGTATTTGTCACTGCAAGGGTAGCCAGCGATCAAAGTGGTGGCAGCTGGGGTTTTGGAAAAATCCTGATTTGTTCCTACTTTAAGCAGACACAGCCCATTCTCAGGCACAGGGCACTGCACTCAAACAGGGCTCTAGCTCTCTCTGAAATGAAACTCACTTAACCCGTACGGTAATGTCTATTTAGAAGAGGCTTTTGGCACTCAAAGAACAGCCAGGGCTCTAAGTGGTGCCAGTCTGCATCAGAGAGAGATCTTGCACTGTTTGGAATTTTAGCTCAAATAAGCCAATTCTCAGGCAAGGGGCCATGGACACGAACATTGGCCCTTTTTCTTTTGAAAAAAACTCTCACCCTCCCAGTTTCCTAATAGCAGTTTAGAGGAAGTATTTTTCACTCCAAAGGTAGCCAGCGTTCCAAGCGGTGGCAGCTGGGGTTTTGGAGAAATCCTGATTTGTTCCTACTTTAAGCAGACACAGCCCATTCTCAGGCACAGGGCACTGCACTCAAACAGGGCTCTAGCTCTCTCTGAAATGAAACTCACTTAACCCGTACGGTAATATCTATTTAGAGGAGGCTTTTGGCACTCAAAGAACAGCCAGGGCTCCAAGTGGTGCCAGTCTGCATTTGCGAGATATTCTTGAATGTTTGGAATTTTAGCTGGTAGAAGCAGAGTCTCAGGCACAGGGCCATGGACGCAAACATTGGCCCTTTTCCTTCTGACAAAAACATTCACCCTCCCAGAGTCCTAATAGCAGTTAGGGGGAAGTATTTGTCAATGCAAAGGTAGCCAGTGTTCTAAATGGTGGCAGCTGGAGTTTTGGAGTAGTCATGATTTGTTCCTCCTTTAGGCAGACAGAGCCCATTCTCAGGCACAGGGCGCTGCACACAAACAGGGCTCTAGCTCTCTCTGAAATGAAACTCACTTAACCCGGATGGTAATGTCTATTTAGAGGAGGCTTTTGGCACTCAAGGAACAGCCAGGATTCTATGTGGTGCCAGTATGCATCTGCAAAATATCCTGCACTCTTTGGAATTCTAGTTCAAAGAAGCCAAATTTCAGGCACATGGCCCTGGACACAAACAGGGCTCTATTTCCCTCTGAAATGAAACTCACTTCACATGTACTGTAATGTCTATTTAGAGGAGGCTTTTGGCACTCAAAGAACAGTCAGGGCTCTAAGTGGTGCCAGTCTGCATCAGAGAGATATCTTGCACTCTTTGGAATTTTAGCTCCAATAAGCCAATTCTCAGGCACAGGGCCATGGACATGAACATTGGCCCTTTTCCTTTTGAAAAAAAAACACCCATCCTCCCAGTTTCCTAATAGCAGCTTAGAGGAAGTATCTGTCACCCCAATGTCAGCCAGCGTTCTAAGTCAAGGAGGCTGGAGCTTTGGAGAACTTCTGAATTGTTCCTGCTCTAAGAAGGCAGAGCCCATTAGCAGGCACAGAGCCCTGGACACAAACAGGGCTCTAGCTCTCTCTGAAATGAAACTCACTTAATCTGTATGGTAATGTCTATTTAGAGGAGGCTTTTGTCAATCAAAGGACAGCCAGGGCTTGTAGTGGTGCCAGTTGGCATCTGCAAGATATCCTGCACAGTTTGAAATTGCAGCTGGCAGAAGCAGAATCCCAGACACAAAGCAATGAATACGAACATTTCCCCTTTTCCTTTTGGAAAAAACACCCACCCTCCCAGTTTCCTAATAGCAGTTAGGAGAAAGTATTTGTCACTGCAAAGGTAGCCAGTGATCAAAGTGGTGGCAGCTGGGGTTTTGGAGCAGTCCTGATTTGTTCCTCCTTTAAGCAGACAGAGCCCATTCTCAGGCACATGGCCCTGGACACAAACAGGGCTCTATTTCCCTCTGAAATGAAACTCACTTCACATGTACTGTAATGTCTATTTAGAGGAGGCTTTTGGCACTCAAAGAACAGCCAGGGCTCTAAGTGGTGCCAGTCTGCATCAGAGAGAGATCTTGCACTGTTTGGAATTTTAGCTCAAATAAGCCAATTCTCAGGCAAGGGGCCATGGACATGAACATTGGCCCTTTTCCTTTTGAAAAAAACACCCATCCTCCCAGTTTCCTAATAGCAGTTTAGAGGAAGTATCTGTCACACCAATGTCAGCCAGCGTTCTAAGTCAAGGAGGCTGGAGCTTTGGAGAACTTCTGAATTGTTCCTGCTTTAAGAAGGCAGAGCCCATTCTCAGGCACAGGGCCCTGCACTGAAACAGGGTTCTATTTCTCTCTGAAATGAAACTCGCTTCACATGTACTGTAATGTCTATTTAGAGGAGGCTTTTGGCACACAAAGGACAGCCAGGGTTCTTTGTGATGCCAGTATGCATCTGCTAAATATCCAGCACTGTTTGGAATTTTAGCTGGCAGAAGCCAAGTCTCAGGCACAGGGCCGTGAACAAGAACATTTGCCCTTTTCCTTTTGAAAAAAAACACCCACCCTCCCAGTTTCCTAATAGCAGTTAGGAGAAAGTATTTGTCACTGCAAGGGTAGCCAGCGATCAAAGTGGTGGCAGCTGGGGTTTTGGAAAAATCCTGATTTGTTCCTACTTTAAGCAGACACAGCCCATTCTCAGGCACAGGGCACTGCACTCAAACAGGGCTCTAGCTCTCTCTGAAATGAAACTCACTTAACCCGTACGGTAATGTCTATTTAGAAGAGGCTTTTGGCACTCAAAGAACAGCCAGGGTCCCAAGTGGTGGCAGTTTGCATTTGCGAGACATTCTTGAATGTATGGAATTTTAGCTGGTAGAAGCAGAGTCTCAGGCACAGGGCCATGGACTCAAACATTGGCCCTTTTCCTTTTGACAAAAACATTCACCCTCCCAGAGTCCTAATAGCAGTTAGGGGGAAGTATTTGTCACTGCAAAGGTAGCCAGTGATCAAAGTGGTGGCAGCTGGAGTTTTGGAGTGGTCCTGATTTGTTCCTCCTTTAAGCAGACAGAGCCCATTCTCAGGCACAGGGCCCTGCACTGAAACAGGGCTCTATTTCTCTCTGAAATGAAACTCGCTTCACATGTACTGTAATGTCTATTTAGAGGAGGCTAATGGTACTCAAAGAACATCCAGGGCTCTAAGTGGTGCCAGTCTGCATCAGAGAGAGATCTGGCACTGTTTGGAATTTTAGCTCAAATAAGCCAATTCTCAGGCAAGGGGCCATGGACATGAACATTGGCCCTTTTCCTTTTGAAAAAAACACCCATCCTCCCAGTTTCCTAATAGCAGTTTAGAGGAAGTATCTGTCACACCAATGTCAGCCAGCGTTCTAAGTCAAGGAGGCTGGAGCTTTGGAGAACTTCTGAATTGTTCCTGCTTTAAGAAGGCAGAGCCCATTCTCAGGCACAGGGCCCTGCACTGAAACAGGGTTCTATTTCTCTCTGAAATGAAACTCGCTTCACATGTACTGTAATGTCTATTTAGAGGAGGCTTTTGGCACACAAAGGACAGCCAGGGTTCTTTGTGATGCCAGTATGCATCTGCTAAATATCCAGCACTGTTTGGAATTTTAGCTGGCAGAAGCCAAGTCTCAGGCACAGGGCCGTGAACAAGAACATTTGCCCTTTTCCTTTTGAAAAAAACACCCACCCTCCCAGTTTCCTAATAGCAGTTAGGAGAAAGTATTTGTCACTGCAAGGGTAGCCAGCGATCAAAGTGGTGGCAGCTGGGGTTTTGGAAAAATCCTGATTTGTTCCTACTTTAAGCAGACACAGCCCATTCTCAGGCACAGGGCACTGCACTCAAACAGGGCTCTAGCTCTCTCTGAAATGAAACTCACTTAACCCGTACGGTAATGTCTATTTAGAAGAGGCTTTTGGCACTCAAAGAACAGCCAGGGCTCTAAGTGGTGCCAGTCTGCATCAGAGAGAGATCTTGCACTGTTTGGAATTTTAGCTCAAATAAGCCAATTCTCAGGCAAGGGGCCATGGACACGAACATTGGCCCTTTTTCTTTTGAAAAAAACTCTCACCCTCCCAGTTTCCTAATAGCAGTTTAGAGGAAGTATTTTTCACTCCAAAGGTAGCCAGCGTTCCAAGCGGTGGCACCTGGGGTTTTGGAGAAATCCTGATTTGTTCCTACTTTAAGCAGACACAGCCCATTCTCAGGCACAGGGCACTGCACTCAAACAGGGCTCTAGCTCTCTCTGAAATGAAACTCACTTAACCCGTACGGTAATATCTATTTAGAGGAGGCTTTTGGCACTCAAAGAACAGCCAGGGCTCCAAGTGGTGCCAGTCTGCATTTGCGAGATATTCTTGAATGTTTGGAATTTTAGCTGGTAGAAGCAGAGTCTCAGGCACAGGGCCATGGACGCAAACATTGGCCCTTTTCCTTCTGACAAAAACATTCACCCTCCCAGAGTCCTAATAGCAGTTAGGGGGAAGTATTTGTCAATGCAAAGGTAGCCAGTGTTCTAAATGGTGGCAGCTGGAGTTTTGGAGTAGTCATGATTTGTTCCTCCTTTAGGCAGACAGAGCCCATTCTCAGGCACAGGGCGCTGCACACAAACAGGGCTCTAGCTCTCTCTGAAATGAAACTCACTTAACCCGGATGGTAATGTCTATTTAGAGGAGGCTTTTGGCACTCAAGGAACAGCCAGGATTCTATGTGGTGCCAGTATGCATCTGCAAAATATCCTGCACTCTTTGGAATTCTAGTTCAAAGAAGCCAAATTTCAGGCACATGGCCCTGGACACAAACAGGGCTCTATTTCCCTCTGAAATGAAACTCACTTCACATGTACTGTAATGTCTATTTAGAGGAGGCTTTTGGCACTCAAAGAACAGTCAGGGCTCTAAGTGGTGCCAGTCTGCATCAGAGAGATATCTTGCACTCTTTGGAATTTTAGCTCCAATAAGCCAATTCTCAGGCACAGGGCCATGGACATGAACATTGGCCCTTTTCCTTTTGAAAAAAAACACCCATCCTCCCAGTTTCCTAATAGCAGCTTAGAGGAAGTATCTGTCACCCCAATGTCAGCCAGCGTTCTAAGTCAAGGAGGCTGGAGCTTTGGAGAACTTCTGAATTGTTCCTGCTCTAAGAAGGCAGAGCCCATTAGCAGGCACAGAGCCCTGGACACAAACAGGGCTCTAGCTCTCTCTGAAATGAAACTCACTTAACCTGTATGGTAATGTCTATTTAGAGGAGGCTTTTGTCAATCAAAGAACAGCCAGGGCTTGTAGTGGTGCCAGTTGGCATCTGCAAGATATCCTGCACAGTTTGTAATTGCAGCTGGCAGAAGCAGAATCCCAGACACAAAGCAATGAATACGAACATTTCCCCTTTTCCTTTTGGAAAAAACACCCACCCTCCCAGTTTCCTAATAGCAGTTAGGAGAAAGTATTTGTCACTGCAAAGGTAGCCAGTGATCAAAGTGGTGGCAGCTGGGGTTTTGGAGCAGTCCTGATTTGTTCCTACTTAAAGCAGACAGAGCCCAATCTCAGACACCAGGCCCTGCACACAAACAGGGCTCTAGCTCTCTCTGAAATGAAACTCACTTAACCTGTATGGTAATGTCTATTTAGAGGAGGCTATTGGCACTCAAAGAACAGCCAGGGCTCTAAGTGGTGCCAGTCTGCATCAGAGAGAGATCTTGCACTGTTTGGAATTTTAGCTCAAATAAGCCAATTCTCAGGCAAGGGGCCATGGACATGAACATTGGCCCTTTTCCTTTTGAAAAAAACACCCATCCTCCCAGTTTCCTAATAGCAGTTTAGAGGAAGTATCTGTCACACCA
Organism: Oenanthe melanoleuca; assembly: GCF_029582105.1. Lineage (NCBI taxonomy): Eukaryota > Metazoa > Chordata > Aves > Passeriformes > Muscicapidae > Oenanthe > Oenanthe melanoleuca. Next base: position 69,065 of record NW_026612675.1, read on the forward strand.
ATGTCAGCCAGCGTTCTAAGTCAAGGAGGCTGGAGCTTTGGAGAACTTCTGAATTGTTCCTGCTTTAAGAAGGCAGAGCCCATTCTCAGGCACAGGGCCCTGCACTGAAACAGGGTTCTATTTCTCTCTGAAATGAAACTCGCTTCACATGTACTGTAATGTCTATTTAGAGGAGGCTTTTGGCATCACAAAGGACAGCCAGGGTTCTTTGTGATGCCAGTATGCATCTGCTAAATATCCAGCACTGTTTGGAATTTTAGCTGGCAGAAGCCAAGTCTCAGGCACAGGGCCGTGAACAAGAACATTTGCCCTTTTCCTTTTGAAAAAAACACCCACCCTCCCAGTTTCCTAATAGCAGTTAGGAGAAAGTATTTGTCACTGCAAGGGTAGCCAGCGATCAAAGTGGTGGCAGCTGGGGTTTTGGAAAAATCCTGATTTGTTCCTACTTTAAGCAGACACAGCCCATTCTCAGGCACAGGGCACTGCACTCAAACAGGGCTCTAGCTCTCTCTGAAATGAAACTCACTTAACCCGTACGGTAATGTCTATTTAGAAGAGGCTTTTGGCACTCAAAGAACAGCCAGGGCTCTAAGTGGTGCCAGTCTGCATCAGAGAGAGATCTTGCACTGTTTGGAATTTTAGCTCAAATAAGCCAATTCTCAGGCAAGGGGCCATGGACACGAACATTGGCCCTTTTTCTTTTGAAAAAAACTCTCACCCTCCCAGTTTCCTAATAGCAGTTTAGAGGAAGTATTTTTCACTCCAAAGGTAGCCAGCGTTCCAAGCGGTGGCAGCTGGGGTTTTGGAGAAATCCTGATTTGTTCCTACTTTAAGCAGACACAGCCCATTCTCAGGCACAGGGCACTGCACTCAAACAGGGCTCTAGCTCTCTCTGAAATGAAACTCACTTAACCCGTACGGTAATATCTATTTAGAGGAGGCTTTTGGCACTCAAAGAACAGCCAGGGCTCCAAGTGGTGCCAGTCTGCATTTGCGAGATATTCTTGAATGTTTGGAATTTTAGCTGGTAGAAGCAGAGTCTCAGGCACAGGGCCATGGACGCAAACATTGGCCCTTTTCCTTCTGACAAAAACATTCACCCTCCCAGAGTCCTAATAGCAGTTAGGGGGGGAAGTATTTGTCAATGCAAAGGTAGCCAGTGTTCTAAATGGTGGCAGCTGGAGTTTTGGAGTAGTCATGATTTGTTCCTCCTTTAGGCAGACAGAGCCCATTCTCAGGCACAGGGCGCTGCACACAAACAGGGCTCTAGCTCTCTCTGAAATGAAACTCACTTAACCCGGATGGTAATGTCTATTTAGAGGAGGCTTTTGGCACTCAAGGAACAGCCAGGATTCTATGTGGTGCCAGTATGCATCTGCAAAATATCCTGCACTCTTTGGAATTCTAGTTCAAAGAAGCCAAATTTCAGGCACATGGCCCTGGACACAAACAGGGCTCTATTTCCCTCTGAAATGAAACTCACTTCACATGTACTGTAATGTCTATTTAGAGGAGGCTTTTGGCACTCAAAGAACAGTCAGGGCTCTAAGTGGTGCCAGTCTGCATCAGAGAGATATCTTGCACTCTTTGGAATTTTAGCTCCAATAAGCCAATTCTCAGGCACAGGGCCATGGACATGAACATTGGCCCTTTTTCTTTTGAAAAAAAACACCCATCCTCCCAGTTTCCTAATAGCAGCTTAGAGGAAGTATCTGTCACCCCAATGTCAGCCAGCGTTCTAAGTCAAGGAGGCTGGAGCTTTGGAGAACTTCTGAATTGTTCCTGCTCTAAGAAGGCAGAGCCCATTAGCAGGCACAGAGCCCTGGACACAAACAGGGCTCTAGCTCTCTCTGAAATGAAACTCTCTTAACCTGTATGGTAATGTCTATTTAGAGGAGGCTTTTGTCAATCAAAGAACAGCCAGGGCTTGTAGTGGTGCCAGTTGGCATCTGCAAGATATCCTGCACAGTTTGTAATTGCAGCTGGCAGAAGAAGAATCCCAGACACAAAGCAATGAATACGAACATTTCCCCTTTTCCTTTTGGAAAAAACACCCACCCTCCCAGTTTCCTAATAGCAGTTAGGAGAAAGTATTTGTCACTGCAAAGGTAGCCAGTGATCAAAGTGGTGGCAGCTGGGGTTTTGGAGCAGTCCTGATTTGTTCCTACTTAAAGCAGACAGAGCCCAATCTCAGACACCAGGCCCTGCACACAAACAGGGCTCTAGCTCTCTCTGAAATGAAACTCACTTAACATGTACTGTAATGTCTATTTAGAGGAGGCTAATGGCACTCAAAGAACAGCCAGGGCTCTAAGTGGTGCCAGTCTGCATCAGAGAGAGATCTTGCACTGTTTGGAATTTTAGCTCAAATAAGCCAATTCTCAGGCAAGGGGCCATGGACATGAACATTGGCCCTTTTCCTTTTGAAAAAAACACCCATCCTCCCAGTTTCCTAATAGCAGTTTAGAGGAAGTATCTGTCACACCAATGTCAGCCAGCGTTCTAAGTCAAGGAGGCTGGAGCTTTGGAGAACTTCTGAATTGTTCCTGCTTTAAGAAGGCAGAGCCCATTCTCAGGCACAGGGCCCTGCACTGAAACAGGGTTCTATTTCTCTCTGAAATGAAACTCGCTTCACATGTACTGTAATGTCTATTTAGAGGAGGCTTTTGGCATACAAAGGACAGCCAGGGTTCTTTGTGATGCCAGTATGCATCTGCTAAATATCCAGCACTGTTTGGAATTTTAGCTGGCAGAAGCCAAGTCTCAGGCACAGGGCCGTGAACAAGAACATTTGCCCTTTTCCTTTTGAAAAAAACACCCACCCTCCCAGTTTCCTAATAGCAGTTAGGAGAAAGTATTTGTCACTGCAAGGGTAGCCAGCGATCAAAGTGGTGGCAGCTGGGGTTTTGGAAAAATCCTGATTTGTTCCTACTTTAAGCAGACACAGCCCATTCTCAGGCACAGGGCACTGCACTCAAACAGGGCTCTAGCTCTCTCTGAAATGAAACTCACTTAACCCGTACGGTAATGTCTATTTAGAAGAGGCTTTTGGCACTCAAAGAACAGCCAGGGCTCTAAGTGGTGCCAGTCTGCATCAGAGAGAGATCTTGCACTGTTTGGAATTTTAGCTCAAATAAGCCAATTCTCAGGCAAGGGGCCATGGACACGAACATTGGCCCTTTTTCTTTTGAAAAAAACTCTCACCCTCCCAGTTTCCTAATAGCAGTTTAGAGGAAGTATTTTTCACTCCAAAGGTAGCCAGCGTTCCAAGCGGTGGCAGCTGGGGTTTTGGAGAAATCCTGATTTGTTCCTACTTTAAGCAGACACAGCCCATTCTCAGGCACAGGGCACTGCACTCAAACAGGGCTCTAGCTCTCTCTGAAATGAAACTCACTTAACCCGTACGGTAATATCTATTTAGAGGAGGCTTTTGGCACTCAAAGAACAGCCAGGGCTCCAAGTGGTGCCAGTCTGCATTTGCGAGATATTCTTGAATGTTTGGAATTTTAGCTGGTAGAAGCAGAGTCTCAGGCCCAGGGCCATGGACGCAAACATTGGTCCTTTTCCTTTTGACAAAAACATTCACCCTCCCAGAGTCCTAATAGCAGTTAGGGGGAAGTATTTGTCAATGCAAAGGTAGCCAGTGTTCTAAATGGTGGCAGCTGGAGTTTTGGAGTAGTCCTGATTTGTTTGTACTTTAAGCAGACAGAGCCCGGTCTCAGGCACAAACAGGGCTCTAGCTCTCTATGAAATGAAACTCACTGAACCTGTATGGTAATGTCTATTGTCTATTGAGGCTTTTGGCACTCAAAGAACAGCCAGGATTCTACGTGGTGCCAGTATGCATCTGCGAGAGAGCCTGCACTGTTTGGAATTTTAACTCAAATAAGCCAATTTTCAGGCACAGGGCCCTGGACACAAACAGGGCTCTATTTCTCTCTGAAATGAAACCCACATCGCTTGTGTCCTGGTTTGAAGGACGGGTGTCTGCCAATCAAGGCAGAAGTTTTCCTTTGATACAGAGACCTGAATTCCACTCCCCCCAAGTATTATAAACGTTTGAGTCAAGGACTCTGAGGCAGAGATATGGGGGTAGGAATAACAGCCCTTTTACTAATATATCTAACCGAACAAGCAGAAACAACAGCTGTTTTTAAAATTACCAACGATACGGAACAGATATATTCACCCGACCGAAATCGAGAGGAAATGTTTATTGGGCTTTAAGACCCTGAAAGAACTTTAAAGTAAAATAAGTCACCTTTTTCTTCTGTTTTTTTCTTCTTTCAGGCACTGGCCTCGCCTCTGCGGATGCGTGCTGAGCTCTCGCTGCGTGCAGGGGACCGTCAGGCCTGAATGACTGTGATTGCGTATTCTCACTGGGCAATCAGAAATAATTATTAATTAGACCACAGAAATGCTTTCTGAAGCCTTTCCCCTTTGCTTCCCTTTGCCGATATGTCTTCTCTTTTTGCCTTTGAACTTAGAGCTGTTCCCTGATGCTTTCCCCTGCCTCACTTCTGTGTAGCTCCTAACTGGGCAAAACTGGGTTAACTTAAAGGGGGGAAGACTTGACAATTTTAGCTGGATTTTTCTAAAATTTCTAATGATACTGAAATTATTTCCGGTTGTCCGGTGAGAAGAACGCAAACTCACGGCCGCTCAGGGCTGACGGTCGCTGAGGGAAATCTGACGCGGTATTAATAAGTAACCTTTCCTGGGGCCAGTCGTCGCCCCGGTCCTCCGCCTTTGGCAAATTTTTGCAGTGAATAGGTTAAGAGTTAGAACTTGGATCCAAATTTCTGACGGCTTTTCTTGGGGAGGGAATAGAGAAATTTTCTAAGTGCCTAGCAAGTAGTTCTGAAACAACAGATGAAATTGAGATGTTAGCCTATTTTTATATAGATGCTGAAAACAGTCAGGTTGAGGTTTGAGCCTTCTTTGTTTAGACAATACTAAATGCCACAAATACCAAAGAACTAACAGACATTTTGTCCTAAGCCTGGCAGCAAAGGTCTAAAGATAAGGGTTACAGATAAGAAAGCCATAAAACATAGTAATTTGGTAGTTTCTATAGATTGCGTGCAAATATGAGGAAATTAGTATATTGTATTAGATTGGTTATTGGAAAATTAGAATATTCATTATAGAAGAATACTTATTGTATTGTGAATGGAAAATTGCTCTCTCTTACCTCTTACCTCCGATTTCTAATCTCTCTCTCTCACCCCCTTATCTCTTACTCTCCATGCTCCACACTCTTTCTTACACCCACACCCTCATAATAAACTGCAAACCTGAAGAACAGAAAATAGTAAGCTCGTAAGTCTGTCCAGCAACCGTACAACAACCCGACTCCCATGGCTTTTTTTAGAAAGATACTGGACGGTGAATTGTACAACAATTAAAAATTGCACAAAGAATAACAGGCCTGCGCCAAACCTAACCACCCCCATCGTTGCTCCGTCCTAATTTTGGAAGAAATAGCGATAGAGTTGATAAATACTCTCCTTCCGTGCTATTCGGTCCTTTACTGCGCATCCCCGGAGAGCATTTACTCCGCCTTTTGTTCTTGACGGCACCTCTCTCTCCAGCACAAATCCCGCTGGTCGCGGACACAGACGGAGCAGACCTAAAGCAATGGTTCCGGCAGCGCCTGCAATTCCGAGCACCCCGTTCCCTGGAATGCTCGTCCGAGCGCTCGTGGCGGTCTCGCCTTGGCCCGGACTCTCTGTCCTCCGAGGGAGGACGCGGCTCTGGTGCCCCGTTTCCTCTTGCTCCTGCTGACCTGCAAGGCCACGGGTAAACGTAGTCCTTCGGACCTTGCGTCCCTGAACGCCAGGAGAGCTGGCGTTTCACCCGGATCCCAGATTCCCTAGGCGGCCACTCCCAGCAGGGAGGAAAAGAGGAACCCAGCATCTCTCTGACTTACCCCACAGTACGGGCAGGACCAGGAGCCCTCCAGCGCAGACCCCTGGTGCTGAAGCCTCTTGGCTTTGGCTGCTGAAACGCCACGTCTTTTGGCAAAGATGAGAGGACTGTAATGATTTTTCCTGTCCTAAAAGAGAGGAGGAAAAGAAAATTAAGTCCTCTGCAGGAGTCGCAGAATCCCGGCTTTCGCATTTCTGCTCTGATTGCTCGCTGTGGGGTTATATCCAGGTGACACCAATTCAAATACAAAAATGCCTTTTCCCAGCATTTTTATTCCAAACTATTTCAGACATTAAAAGGATGATAATTTTTCTTATTGCGTTCTTTGCTTAATTTTAACAGAACCATTTGAATCCCAGACACCGCTTGTCAGTTATTCAATCCTTTACCGCTTGACTTTGCACAGAGGGACGCCCGGGATGCTGTGTCATGAGAAATCCCAACGCGTGATACGGAAAGGTTTCGAGGTGCTCCGGAACGCGGCCGATCGTACGTTTGTTAGGCCGCTCCAATTCTGTCGCATCAACCTGAGCTGTCCAGGTGAGGCAAAGGCTCTCCTTCGTCCTAGGGAATCGCTGTCTGAGATTACAGATGTCCATCTGGGGCAGCACCTGAAAACAATGTGGGAAAGGCAAAATGAGAATGTTTTCTGTCAGAAAATGAGTAATAATAATAATCAGAACTTCTGGACAGATTTAGTAACATCACTGCCTTTACCAAATAAAACCAATAAAATAGTTAAACTATAAAAAATATTTTAATATTTCTATTCCCATATTTATAATTTATATTCATACATTATACATTATATTTGCATTATTAATATTATACATTTAATATGAATTTATTACTTGTATTTGTTTATACTTAATATTTATATAATTTTATTTTTTTATTACACTTATTTTATATTTAGTTTATTAAAAAACCCTTCTCTAACCAAATAAAACCAATACAACATTTATTTAAGCTATAGTTAGGAAACGTATAAATATAAAAAATACCTGTCTTCTACACCCAGCCATCCCTGTGAAGGATCTGGCACCCTTGTGTCCCTCTGGGGGAGGGCACTCGGCAAGACCCCCCAATTCCCCACTCATCTGCTCCTTCACCGCAGCGTGGCTCCCTCTCCTCGGGACCTTGGGGTGCCCCAAATGACATGGGAGCCCCCGAGTCCCCATCCCCTCCCCCCCTCAGCCTTTTTCCTCACCCCCAAAGAAGGCACAGAATGACTCCAACTGCCCCGAGCAGGAGCACGACACTTTATTTGAACCCTTCCCAGGGGTTCGTGACTTTTTTCAAGTAAGGTGAAGCCAAGGCGTAACACTCATCCGCCATGTGCAATTCTTACACCTTGTAAACGACTCACCGTCGCTTTGACCGCTTCCTTACGCCACAGGTCTCGGGGCTGCTCAGGAACGCGGTTCCTGAGAGCCTCGAAAAAATCCTCCTGCCTGACGAAAAGCCCGGGCCCTGGACAGTCTGCGCCCTAAATCGCAGACCGGCCGGGACAGAGGGGAAAAAAAGCCCAGCCGGGAGGGGGAAAACAAAAGCCCTGGCTGGGGATTTTTAATTCTAAATGTAAAAATGAATTGGAAAACCTGAAAGGCAACAGTCATACACACAAGGTTAGAAACAGTCAGCACACGCACTCGCGCAGATTGATGCAAGCCGCGGGCGATGGATGCAAACTCTGACAGACAGACAAACAGTCACACGCTCTCTGGCTGACGGCAAACCTTACTTGAAACACTATACAAAAGAGGATGCTTGAACAAGTCTTGCAGCCGTTGGTCTTCAACTTCGAACAGTGGATTCCGGAAAAAGCAGTAGCATCTGTGGCTGCAGAGACGGATATCGGCCTCAGGGACTTATGACACAATGGGAGGACATCGACAAGTGTTTACTAGAGAGCTAGGAGATATCCCCACACATCAATACCCAAAATCCCACGGAAAAGAGATCAAACACAAAGTTTACAGCTGTTCTACCTAAACCTGATTATGTGCCAGGGCAGGGCACCTCCACCGGTAAGCACGTAGGAGGCCTGTCCAAGTAAGCACACGTAGGAATTCTGTCAAACTAAGCACACATGAGAACCCTGTCAAAGTAAGAACACATAGAAACCCTGCCCAAGCAACCATATACAAGCCCTGTAAAGTAAGCACACACAGAAGCCCTATCAAATTAAGCGCATATTCAGGCTCTGTAAACACATACGAGCCCTGTCAAAATAAGCACGGATGGGAGACCTGTATAAGGAAGCACGTATAGGAGTCCTGTGAAACGAAGCACACATTGGAGCCCTGTCAAAGGACACACACAGAAGAGCCCTGTCAAATTAAGCACATATTCAGGCCCTGTAAAGTGAACACATACAAGCCCTGTCCAAGTAAACACAGAGTCCTGTCAAACTAAGCACACATAGGAGCCCTGACCAAAGAAGAACACATAAAAGCCCTGCCAAACTAAGCCCATATAAAAGCTATGTCTAAGTTAGCACATAGGAGCCCTGTCAAAGTAAGCATATATTCAAGCCCTGTAAAGCAAGAACATGCGAGCCCGGTCCAAGTTAGCGCACATAGGAGCCTGCACAAGTAAGCACATATTCAGGCCCGCTAAACTAAGCACACATTCAGGCCCTGTAAACTAAGCACATATTCAGACCCTGTAAACTAAGCATATATTGAGACCCTCTCCAAGTTAGCACACATAGAAGCCCTGTCTAATTAAGCACATATACAGGCCCTGTAAACTAAGCACACACATAAGAGCCTGCCTAAATAAGCACACACTCAGGCCCTGAGAACTCAGCACACACTCAGGCCCTGAGAACTCAGCACACACTCAGGCCCTGAGAACTCAGCACACACAGGAGCCTGCCCAAGTAAGCACACACTCAGGCCCTGTAAACTAAGCACACATAGGAGCCTGTGCAAGTAGCACATATTCAGGCCCTGTAAACTAAGCACATATTCAGGCCCTGTAAACTAAGCACATATTCAGGCCCTGTAAACTAAATACACACAGGAGCCTACCCATGTAAGCACATATTCAGACCCTGTAAAATAGCACATATTCAGGCCCTGTAAACTAAGCACATATTCAGACCCTCTCCAAGTTAGCACACATAGAACCGGGCCCTGTTTAACCACACACTCAGGCCCTGAGAACTCAGCACACACTGAGGCCCTGAGAACTGAGCACACACTCAGGCCCTGAGAACTCAGCACACACAGGAGCCTGCCCAAGTAAGCATATATTCAGGCCCTGTAAACTAAGCACATATTCAGGCCCTGTAAACTAAATACACACAGGAGCCTGCCCATGTAAGCACATATTCAGACCCTGTAAACTACGCACATATTCAGGCCCTGTAAACTAAATACACACAGTAGCCTACCCATGTAAGCACATATTCAGGCCCTGTAAACTAAGCACATATTCAGGCCCTGTAAACTAAGCACATATTCAGGCCCTGTAAACTAAATACACACAGGAGCCTGCCCATGTAAGCACATCTCCAGGCCCTGAAAACTAAATACACACAGGAGCCTGCCCATGTAAGCACATATTCAGGCCTGTAAACTAAGCACATATTCAGGCCGGTAAACTAAGCACATATTCAGGCCCTGTAAACTAAATACACACAGGAGCCTGCCCATGTAAGCACATCTCCAGGCCCTGAAAACTAAATACACACAGGAGCCTGCCCATGTAAGCACATATTCAGGCCCTGTAAACTAAGCACATATTCAGGCCCTGTAAACTAAGCACATATTCAGGCCCTGTAAACTAAATACACACAGGAGCCTGCGCATGTAAGCACATATTCAGAGCCTGTAAACTAAGCACATATTCAGGCCCTGTAAACTAAGCACATATTCAGGCCCTGTAAACTAAATACACACAGGAGCCTGCCCATGTAAGCACATATTCAGGCCCTGTAAACCAAATACACACAGGAGCCTGCCCATGTAAGCACATATTCAGGCCCTGTAAACTAAGCACATATTCAGGCCCTGTAAACTAAATACACACAGGAGCCTGCCCATGTAAGCACATATTCACAGGAGCCTGCCCATGTAAGCACATATTCAGGCCCTGTAAACTAAGCACATATTCAGGCCCTGTAAACTAAATACACACAGGAGCCTGCCCATGTAAGCACATATTCAGGCCCTGTAAACTAAGCACATATTCAGGCCCTGTAAACTAAGCACATATTCAGGCCTGTAAACTAAATACACACAGGAGCCTGCCCATGTCAGCACATATTCAGGCCCTGTAAACTAAGCACATATTCAGGCCCTGTAAACTAAATACACACAGGAGCCTGCCCATGTAAGCACATCTCCAGGCCCTGAAAACTAAATACACACAGGAGCCTGCCCATGTAAGCACATATTCAGGCCCTGTAAACTAAGCACATATTCAGGCCCTCTAAACTAAATACACACAGGAGCCTGCGCATGTAAGCACATATTCAGACCCTGTAAACTAAGCACATATTCAGGCCCTGTAAACTAAGCACATATTCAGGCCCTGTAAACTAAATACACACAGGAGCCTGCCCATGTAAGCACATATTCAGGCCCTGTAAACTAAGCACATATTCAGGCCCTGTAAACCAAATACACACAGAAGCCTGTCCATGTAAGCACATATTCAGGCCCTGTAAACTAAGCACATATTCAGGCCCTGTAAACTAAATACACACAGGAGCCTGCCCATGTAAGCACATATTCAGGCCCTGTAAACTAAGCACATATTCAGGCCCTGTAAACTAAGCACATATTCAAGCCTGTAAACTTAATACACACAGGAGCCTGCCCATGTCAGCACATATTCAGGCCCTGTAAACTAAGCACATATTCAGGCCCTGTAAACTAAATACACACAGGAGCCTGCCCATGTAAGCACATATTCAGGCCCTGTAAACTAAGCACATATTCAGGCCCTGTAAACTAAATACACACAGGAGCCTGCCCATGTAAGCACATATTCAGGCCCTGTAAACTAAGCACATATTCAGGCCCTGTAAACTAAGCACATATTCAGGCCCTGTAAACTAAATACACACAGGAGCCTGCCCATGTAAGCACATATTCAGGCCCTGTAAACTAAGCACATATTCAGGCCCTGTAAACTAAGCACATATTCAGGCCCTGTAAACTAAATACACACAGGAGCCTGCCCATGTAAGCACATATTCAGGCCCTGTAAACTAAGCGCATATTCAGGCCCTGTAAACTAAGCACATATTCAGGCCCTGTAAACTAAATACACACAGGATCCTGCCCATGTAAGCACATATTCAGGCCCTGTAAACCAAGCACATATTCAGGCCCTGTAAACCAAGCACATATTCAGGCCCTGTAAACTAAATACACACAGGAGCCTGCCCATGTAAGCACATATCCAGGCCCTGTAAACTAAATACACACAGGAGCCTGCCCATGGAAGCACATATTCAGGCCCTGTAAACTAAGCACATATTCAGGCCCTGTAAACTAAGCACATATTCAGGCCCTGTAAACTAAATACACACAGGAGCCTGCCCATGTAAGCACATATTCAGACCCTGTAAACTAAGCACATAATCAGGCCCTGTAAACTAAGCACATATTCAGGCCCTGTAGCACATATTCAGGCCCTGTAAACTAAGCACATATTCAGGCCCTGTAAACTAAGCACATATTCAGGCCCTGTAAGCTAAATACACACAGGAGCCTGCCCATGTAAGCACATATCCAGGCCCTGTAAACTAAATACACACAGGAGCTTGCCCATGTAAGCACATATTCAGGCCCTGTAAACTAAGCACATATTCAGGCCCTGTAAACTAAATACACACAGGAGCCTGCCCATGTAAGCACATATTCAGGCCCTGTAAACTAAGCACATATTCAGGCCCTGTAAACTAAATACACACAGGAGCCTGCCCATGTAAGCACATATTCAGGCCCTATAAACTAAGCACATATTCAGGCCCTGTAAACTAAGCACATATTCAGGCCCTGTAAACTAAATACACACAGGAGCCTGCCCATGTAAGCACATATTCAGGCCCTGTAAACTAAGCACATATTCAGGCCCTGTAAACTAAGCACATATTCAAGCCCTGTAAACTAAATACACACAGGAGCCTGCCCATGTAAGCACATATTCAGGCCCTGTGAACTAAATACACACAGGAGCCTACCCATGTAAGCACATATTCAGGCCCTGTAAACTAAGCACATATTCAGGCCCTGTAACCTAAGCACATATTCAGGCCCTGTAAACTAAATACACACAGGAGCCTGCCCATGTAAGCACATATTCAGGCCCTGTAAACTAAGCACATATTCAGACCCTGTAAACTAAGCACATATTCAGGCCCTGTAAACTAAATACACACAGGAGCCTGCCCATGTAAGCACATATTCAGGCCCTGTAAACTAAGCACATATTCAGGCCCTGTAAACTAAATACACACAGGAGCCTGCCCATGTAAGCACATATTCAGGCCCTGTAAACTAAGCACATATTCAGGCCCTGTAAACTAAGCACATATTCAGGCCCTGTAAACTAAATACACACAGGAGCCTACCCATGTAAGCACATATTCAGGCCCTGTAAACTAAGCACATATTCAGGCCCTGTAAACTAAGCACATATTCAGGCCCTGTAAACTAAATACACACAGGAGCCTGCCCATGTAAGCACATATTCGGGCCCTGTAAACTAAGCACATATTTAGGCCCTGTAAACTAAATCCACACAGGAGCCTGCCCATGTAAGCACATATTCAGGCCCTGTAAACTAAGCACATATTCAGGCCCTGTAAACTAAGCACATATTCAGGCCCTGTAAACTAAATACACACAGGAGCCTGCCCATGTAAGCACATATTCAGACCCTGTAAACTAAGCACATATTCAGGCCCTGTAAACTAAGCACATATTCAGGCCCTGTAAACTAAATACACACAGGAGCCTGCCCATGTAAGCACATATTCAGGCCCTGTAAACTAAGCACATATTCAGGCCCTGTAAACTAAATACACACAGGATCCTGCCCATGTAAGCACATATTCAGGCCCTGTAAACTAAATACACACAGGATCCTGCCATGTAAGCACATATTCAGGCCCTGTAAACTAAATACACACAGGAGCCTGCCCATGTAAGCACATTTTCAGGCCCTGTAAACTAAATACACACAGGATCCTGCCCATGTAAGCACATATTCAGGCCCTGTAAACCAAGCACATATTCAGGCCCTGTAAACCAAGCACATATTCAGGCCCTGTAAACTAAATACACACAGGAGCCTGCCCATGTAAGCACAGATCCAGGCCCTGTAAACTAAATACACACAGGAGCCTGCCCATGGAAGCACATATTCAGGCCCTGTAAACTAAGCACATATTCAGGCCCTGTAAACTAAATACACACAGGAGCCTGCCCATGTAAGCACATATTCAGACCCTGTAAACTAAGCACATAATCAGGCCCTGTAAACTAAGCACATATTCAGGCCCTGTAAACTAAGCACATATTCAGGCCCTGTAAGCTAAATACACACAGGAGCCTGCCCATGTAAGCATATATCCAGGCCCTGTAAACTAAATACACACAGGAGCCTGCCCATGAAAGCACATATTCAGGCCCTATAAACTAAGCACATATTCAGGCCCTGTAAACTAAATACACACAGGACCCTGCCCATGTAAGCACATATTGAGACCCTGTAAACTAAGCACATATTCAGGCCCTGTAAACTAGGCACATATTCAGGCCCTGTAAACTAAGCACATATTCAGGCCCTGTAAACTAAATACATACAGGAGCCTGCCCATGTAAGCACATATTCAGGCCCTGTAAACTAAGCACATATTCAGGCCCTGTAAACTAAATACACACAGGAGCCTGCCCATTTAAGCACATATTCAGGCCCTGTAAACTAAATACACACAGGAGCCTGCCCATGTAAGCACATATTCAGGCCCTGTAAACTAAGCACATATTCAGGCCCTGTAAACTAAATACACACAGGAGCCTGCCCTTGTAAGCACATATTCAGGCCCTGTAAACTAAGCACATATTCAGTCCCTGTAAACTAAGCACATATTCAGGCCCTGTAAACTAAATACACACAGGAGCCTGCCCATGTAAGCACATATTCAGGCCCAGTAAACTAAGCACATATTCAGGCCCAGTAAACTAAGCACATATTCAGGCCCTGTAAACTAAGCACATATTCAGGCCCTGTCAACTAAATACACACAGGAGCCTGCCCATGTAAGCACATATTCAGGCCCTGTAAACTAAGCACATATTCAGGCTCTGTAAACTAAATACACACAGGAGCCTGCCCATGTAAGCACATATTCAGGCCCCGTAAACTAAGCACATATTCAGGCCCTGTAAACTAAATACACACAGGAGCCTGCCCATGTAAGCACATATTCAGGCCCTGTAAACTAAGCACATATTCAGGCCCAGTAAACTAAGCACATATTCAGGCCTAATAAACTAAATATACACAGGAGCCTGCCCATGTAAGCACATATTCAGGCCCTGTAAACTAAGCACATATTCAGGCCCTGTAACCTAAGCACATATTCAGGCCCTGTAAACTAAATACACACAGGAGCCTGCCCATGTAAGCACATATTCAGGCCCTGGAAACTAAGCACATATTCAGGCCCTGTAAACTAAGCACATATTCAGGCCTCGTAAACTAAGCACATATTCAGGCCCTGTAACTAAGCACATATTCAGGCCCTGTAAACTAAGCACATATTCAGGCCCTGTAAACTATGCACATATTCAGGCCCTGTAAACTATGCACATATTCAGGCCCTGTAAACTAAATACACACAGGAGTCTGCCCATGTAAGCACATATTCAGGCCCTGTAAACTAAGCACATATTCAGGCCCTGTAAACTAAATACACACAGGAGCCTGCCCATGTAAGCACATATTCAGGCCCTGTAAACTAAATACACACAGGAGCCTGCCCATGTAAGCACATATTCAGGCCCTGTAAACTAAATACACACAGGAGCCTACCCATGTAAGCACATATTCAGGCCCTGTAAACTAAGCACATATTCAGGCCCTGTAAACTAAGCACATATTCAGGCCCGGTAAACTAAATACACACAGGAGCCTGCCCATGTAGGCACATATTCAGGCCCTGTAACCTCAATACACACAGGAGCCAGCCCATGTAAGCACATATTCAGGCCCTGTAAACTAAGCACATATTCAGGCCCTGTAAACTAAGCACATATTCAGGCCCTGTAAACTAAATACACACAGGAGCCTGCCCATGTAAGCACATATTCAGGCCCTGTAAACTAATCACATATTCAGGCCCTGTAAACTAAATACACACAGGAGCCTGCCCATGTAAGCACATATTCAGGCCCTGTAAACTAAGCACATATTCAGGCCCTGTAAACTAAATACACACAGGAGCCTGCCCATGTAAGCACATATTCAGGCCCTGTAAACTAAGCACATATTCAGGCCCTGTAAACTAAGCACATATTCAGGCCCTGTAAACTAAATACACACAGGAGCCTGCCCATGTAAGCACATATCCAGGCCCTGTAAACTAAATACACACAGGAGCCTGCTCATGTAAGCACATATTCAGGCCCTGTAAACTAAGCACATATTCAGGCCCTGTAAACTAAGCACATATTCAGGCCCTGTAAACTAAGCACATATTCAGGCCCTGTAAGCTAAATACACACAGGAGCCTGCCCATGTAAGCACATATTCAGGCCCTGTAAACTAAATACACACAGGAGCCTGCCCATGTAAGCACATATTCAGGCCTTGTAAACTAAGCACATATTCAGGCCCTGTAAACTAAATACACACAGGAGCCTGCCCATGTAAGCACATATTCAGGCCCTGTAAACTAAGCACATATTCAGGCCCTGTAAACTAAGCACATATTCAGGCCCTGTAAACTAAATACATACAGGAGCCTGCCCATGTAAGCACATATTCAGGCCCTGTAAACTAAGCACATATTCAGGCCCTGTAAACTAAATACACACAGGAGCCTACCCATGTAAGCACATATTCAGGCCCTGTAAACTAAGCACATATTCAGGCCCTGTAAACTAAGCACATATTCAGGCCCTGTAAACTAAGCACATATTAGGCCCTGTAAACTAAGCACATATTCAGGCCCTGTAAACTAAATACACACAGGAGCCTGCCCATGTAAGCACATATTCAGGCCCTGTAAACTATGCACATATTCAGGCCCTGTAAACTAAATACACACAGGAGCCTGCCCATGTAAGCACATATTCAGGCCCTGTAAACTAAGCACATATACAGGCCCTGTAAACTAAGCACATATTCAGGCCCTGTAAACTAAATACACACAGGAGCCTGCCCATGTAAGCACATATTCAGGCCCTGTAAACTAAGCACATATTCAGGCCCTGTAAACTAAGCACATATTCAGGCCCTGTAACCTAAGCACATATTCAGGCCCTGTAAACTAAATACACACAGGAGCCTGCCCATGTAAGCACATATTCAGGCCCTGTAAACTAAGCACATATTCAGGCCCTGTAAACTAAATACACACAGGACCCTGCCCATGTAAGCACATATTGAGACCCTGTAAACTAAGCACATATTCAGGCCCTGTAAACTAGGCACATATTCAGGCCCTGTAAACTAGGCACATATTCAGGCCCTGTAAACTAAATACATACAGGAGCCTGCCCATGTAAGCACATATTCAGGCCCTGTAAACTAAGCACATATTCAGTCCCTGTAAACTAAATACACACAGGAGCCTACCCATGTAAGCACATATTCAGGCCCTGTAAACTAAGCACATATTCAGGCCCTGTAAACTAAATACACACAGGAGCCTGCCCATTTAAGCACATATTCAGGCCCTGTAAACTAAATACACACAGGAGCCTGCCCATGTAAGCACATATTCAGGCCCTGTAAACTAAGCACATATTCAGGCCCTGTAAACTAAGCACATATTCAGGCCCTGTAAACTAAATACACACAGGAGCCTGCCCTTGTAAGCACATATTCAGGCCCTGTAAACTAAGCACATATTCAGGCCCTGTAAACTAAATACACACAGGAGCCTGCCCATGTAAGGACATATTCAGGCCCTGTAAACTAAGCACATATTCAGGCCCAGTAAACTAAGCACATATTCAGGCCCTGTCAACTAAATACACACAGGAGCCTGCCCATGTAAGCACATATTCAGGCCCTGTAAACTAAGCACATATTCAGGCCCTGTAAACTAAATACACACAGGAGCCTGCCCATGTAAGCACATATTCAGGCCCTGTAAACTAAGCACATATTCAGCCCCTGTAAACTAAATATACACAGGAGCCTGCCCATGTAAGCACATATTCAGGCCCTGTAAACTAAGCACATATTCAGGCCCTGTAAACTAAATACACACAGGAGCCTGCCCATGTAAGCACATATTCAGGCCCTGTAAACTAAGCACATATTCAGGCCCTGTAAACTAAGCACATATTCAGGCCTCGTAAACTAAGCACATATTCAGGCCTCGTAAACTAAGCACATATTCAGGCCCTGTAAACTATGCACATATTCAGGCCCTGTAAACTAAGCACATATACAGGCCCTGTAAACTAAATACACACAGGAGCCTGCCCATGTAAGCACATATTCAGGCCCTGTAAACTAAGCACATATTCAGGCCCTGTAAACTAAATACACACAGGAGCCTGCCCATGTAAGCACATATTCAGGCCCTGTAAACTAAATACACACAGGAGCCTACCCATGTAAGCACATATTCAGGCCCTGTAACCTATGCACATATTCAGGCACTGTAACCTAAGCACATATTCAGGCCCGGTAAACTAAGCACATATTCAGGCCCTGTAAACTAAGCACATATTCAGGCCCTGTAAACTAAGCACATATTCAGGCCCTGTAAACTAAATACACACAGGAGCCTGCCCATGTAAGCACATATTCAGGCCCTGTAAACTAAATACACACAGGAGCCTGCCCATGTAAGCACATATTCAGGCCCTGTAAACTAAGCACATATTCAGGCCCTGTAAACTAAATACACACAGGAGCCTGCCCATGTAAGCACATATTCAGGCCCTGTAAACTAAGCACATATTCAGGCCCTGTAAACTAAATACACACAGGAGCCTGCCCATGTAAGCACATATTCAGGCCCTGTAAACTAAGCACATATTCAGGCCCTGTAAACTAAGCACATATTCAGGCCCTGTAAACTAAATACACACAGGAGCCTACCCATGTAAGCACATATTCAGGCCCTGTAAACTAAGCACATATTCAGGCCCTGTAACTAAGCACATATTCAGGCCCTGTAAACTAAATACACACAGGAGCCTGCCCATGTAAGCACATATCCTAGCCCTGTAAACTAAATACACACAGGAGCCTGCCCATGGAAGCACATATTCAGGCCCTGTAAACTAAGCACATATTCAGGCCCTGTAAACTAAGCACATATTCAGGCCCTGTAAACTAAGCACATATTCAGGCCCTGTAAACTAAGCACATATTCAGGCCCTGTAAGCTAAATACACACAGGAGCCTGCCCATGTAAGCACATATCCAGGCCCTGTAAACTAAATACACACAGGAGCCTGCCCATGTAAGCACATATTCAGGCCTTGTAAACTAAGCACATATTCAGGCCCTGTAAACTAAATACACACAGGAGCCTGCCCATGTAAGCACATATTCAGGCCCTGTAAACTAAGCACATATTCAGGCCCTGTAAACTAAATACATACAGGAGCCTGCCCATGTAAGCACATATTCAGGCCCTGTAAACTAAGCACATATTCAGGCCCTGTAAACTAAATACACACAGGAGCCTACCCATGGTAAGCACATATTCAGGCCCTGTAAACTAAGCACATATTCAGGCCCTGTAAACTAAGCACATATTCAGGCCCTGTAAACTAAGCACATATTCAGGCCCAGTAAACTAAGCACATATTCAGGCCCTGTAAACTAAATACACACAGGAGCCTGCCCATGTAAGCACATATTCAGGCCCTGTTAACTTAGCACATATTCAGGCCCTGTAAACTAAATACACACAGGAGCCTGCCCATGTAAGCACATATTCAGGCCCTGTAAACTAAGCACATATTCAGGCCCTGTAAACTAAATACACACAGGACCCTGCCCATGTAAGCACATATTCAGGCCCTGTAAACTAAATACACACAGGAGCCTGCCCATGTAAGCACATATTCAGGCCCTGTAAACTAAATACACACAGGAGCCTGCCCATGTAAGCACATATTCAGGCCCTGTAAACTAAGCACATATTCAGGCCCTGTAAACTAAATACACACAGGAGCCTGCCCATTTAAGCACATATTCAGGCCCTGTAAACTAAGCACATATTCAGGCCCTGTAAACTAAATACACACAGGAGCCTGCCCATGTAAGCACATATTCAGGCCCTGTAAACTAAGCACATATTCAGGCCCTGTAAACTAAATACACACAGGAGCCTGCCCATGTAAGCACATATTCAGGCCCTGTAAACTAAGCACATATTCAGGCCCTGTAAACTAAGCACATATTCAGGCCCTGTAAACTAAATACACACAGGAGCCTGCCCATGTAAGCACATATTCAGGCCCTGTAAACTAAATACACACAGGAGCCTGCCCATGTAAGCACATATTCAGGCCCTGTAAACTAAGCACATATTCAGGCCCTGTAAACTAAATACACACAGGAGCCTGCCCATGTAAGCACATATTCAGGCCCTGTAAACTAAGCACATATTCAGGCCCTGTAAACTAAATACACACAGGAGCCTGCCCATGTAAGCACATATTCAGGCCCTGTAAACTAAATACACACAGGAGCCTGCCCATGTAAGCACATATTCAGGCCCTGTAAACTAAGCACATATTCAGGCCCTGTAAACTAAATACACACAGGAGCCTGCCCATGTAAGCACATATTCAGGCCCTGTAAACTAAGCACATATTCAGGCCCTGTAAACTAAGCACATATTCAGGCCCTGTAAACTAAATACACACAGGAGCCTGCCCATGTAAGCACATATTCAGGCCCTGTAAACTAAGCACATATTCAGGCCCTGAAAACTAAGCACATACTCAGGCCCTGAAAACTAAGCACATACTCAGGCCCTGAAAACTAGGCACGCATAGGAGCCTGCCCAGGTAAGCACACATAGAAGCCCTGTCAATGAAAAAACACATAGGAGCTCTCTCAAATTAGGCACATATTCAGGCCCTGTAAAGTAAACACATATAAGCCCTGACCAAGTTAGCACATATAGCAGCCCTGTCCAAGTAAGCACAGAGTCCTGTCAAACTAAGCACACATAGGAGTCTGCCCAGGTAAGCACACATAGGAGTCTGCCCAGGTAAGCACACATAGGACCCCTGTCATGCTAAATACATTGGAGCCCTGTCAAAGCTGCCTCAAAAATCCCTCCTTACAAATCCAGACCCAGCATCCCACTCTCATCCCCTCTGTGGGTTGGAATCCTTCACTTACCTGTCAGACATCGGGGTGCAGAGAATGCCACCTTGTCATCTGGGAAACTGCTGCCATCACCCGGCCGTTTTCTCTTAGTCAGCTGCAATAAAGAAAACCAAACATCAGTACATGCTCTTAGCAGCACATCGGCCAAAACCGGATAATTCCCCTATTCACCACCGCCCAAGAATGCCCGGGTACTCAGGGCGCATGCTTCGGCCACCCTCTGAGGCTCTGCACCGTTTGCACCCACACGACTCTGCCAGTCCCCTTAAAATCACAGGTGGAGGGGCATTCCCCGCAGTTTAAACACACACAATAACAGAAGAGCAGTTACTTTCCTCAATTAAAATTTTTTTTGTCCTCATAGCCCCCAATTTTTTCTGGGGGCACCAGGGAGGGGTCGGCAAGATGAAACTGAAAAGGGAAAATACACTAGTTCCCACTAAAAAGTCACATGGGCTCACCTGTTCAGAAGCTGCTTCCTCTCAGAAAGATTTGTTCCTCGGCACCTTCCTGAAGCCATGCTCTGCATGCCAGCGCTCCACCAGATCCTGTGAGGTGCTCTCACCTCTGTTCTGGGAGGTACCCCCGGGAGCCCACCGTAAGCTCCTCTCCTCCAGCAGCTTTATATCAAGAGAGCAGGGAAACCCTCCCCCTAAAACAGCCCCCAGCAGGACCTGCCCCCTCGTCATGCTCACTGCAAACACCTGGGACTGCTCACCCTAAGTAGTCACATCTGGGGCTGCTCTGGTCCCTCTCATCACCCTGAGTGCTCCCAGCTAGGGCTCCTGAGGGGCACAGCCCGGCACAGCACGGCGGGGGCGGGGTCCGGTCGGAGCAGGGGAGGGGCGGTGCCTGGCGGGGGGCAGGCAGCCCAAAAACGGCCCGGGGTTCTTCATTTCCCGCCCTTTCTGCCGCCCTCTTTGGAAGGTCAGTCGAAGAACGACCGAGGTGCCATCATGGGAGTGGCATGAAGTGACTTCCCCCCTTCCTCGTCGCCGTTTTTGTTGTGGCCGAAGCCGCTTTCGGTCCGCCGCCGTCTTTGCTGCCGCGGGAGTGGCGGCAGGCAGCGACCGGGACGCCTGCTTGTTTCCACCCCGCTCGCCCACCCGCTGTCCCCTGCCCCGGTGCGATCGCGCCTCCATCCCCGCGCCGAAACCGGCCCCGCCGCTGTCATCCCTCTCATCCATCGCTCCCTTTGCACCGCGAACTGCCCTTCTCCCCTGCCCTCTAGGTACGGACACCGCGCCGCTCTGTAGCCGCAGAGCGCCCCACGACCCGACAGCTGCGCTGCCCCGAGGAACGGCTGCAGCACCGGGCTGTGCTCCAGGACAAGACGGCAGCACTGCCGCAGAACGCAGCCCGGGGCTACTGGGCGTTGGGGACAGGGACGCGAAAGCACAAAGCAACGAATCCCATCCCTTCCAAAAACCCCCTAAATGAGTGCCCCAAACCCTATTCGTATTTATAATCTATACGTATTTTATTAATTCAATTAATGTTGCACTATAACACATCTACAATATTATTTTTATTAATTATATACATAATCTTTATGTTGGTAACATCTATTTCTATTCAATGCACATCTAAATCTTTATATATATTTGTATTTTTTAAATTTAGTATTATTTATTTAAAAGCTCCACCTCTAAGGAAATACAAACACAAAACCCTTTATTTTAAACGATATTTAAATATATGTTTTTATTTCTATTTTTCATATTTATATCTATAATTCATATACCTATATAAGAATATTTTATTGATATATAAGAATATAAGAATATATTTTATTGATATCCTATATATTTATCTATTTATTTATACATATCCTTACATGTATTTATATATGCAGATATACTTCTAATTTTATATGTCTTTGTATGCTTATTGTATATTTGGATATTTATTTTACTTATATTATTCAAAAAAAAACCCCTGCCTTTAGCAAATAAAACCAATAATATATTTCACCCATACAAAATATTTTTGTATTTCTATTCTCATATTTATAATTTATATTCATACATTATACATTATATTTGCATTATTAATATTATACATTTAATATAAATTTGTTACTTGTTCATATTTTATATTTATATCGTTTTATTTTTCTATTATACTTATTTTATATTTAGATTATGTATTAAAAAAAACTTCTCTAACCAAATAAAACAAATAAAACATTTATTTATATTTTCCTTCTACACCCAGCTCTACCTGTGAAGGATGGCACCCAGCACCACCCCCCCATTCCCCACTCACCTGCTCCTTCACCGCAGCATGGCTCCCTCTCCTTGGGACCTTGGGGTGCCCCAAAGGACACGGGAGGCCCCGAATCTCCACCCCCTGTCCCCCTCAGCCTTTTTTCCTCACCCTCCAAAGAAGGCACAGAACGACTACAACTGCCTCGGGCAGGAGCACGGCACTTTATTCGAACCCTTCCCATGGTCCATCCCCCCAAAAAGGGACTCTGCTCACGCAAGGAAGTGGGGGACAGCCCCCAGAAGGGCTGAAGTTCCTTCTCAGCCCCGCAGACACAGGCAACAAGGGGCAGAAGAAGAAGACGACCAGCAGAGAGGACACAGCAAGAAAACTAAGATCAAGGCGCAGGATGAAATGGAAAAAAACAAAAAATCCAAAAACACCTGGGATGGTGAATGGGCCGCACACAGAGAGGGATTAAAAAAGAACAGGGACAGCAAATGGGACACACCCATGGGAACCACCGGCACGGGGAGCTCCACAGAGCCACACAGAATAAAACAGGAACACGAGCGAGGCATGGAGAAGGACGCAGAATGAAACACGGTGCCAAATACGCAGCAAGGACTGAGGGATACAAAGAGGGAAACAAGAACCCGCAGAGGAATCGACCGCGGCACGTGCCGGGGCGGGCAAACGCGGCCAAGGAGCAGCACAGAGAGAGAGCACGGAGACAGAGAGGCATGGCCAGCAGGA
This sequence comes from Oenanthe melanoleuca, assembly GCF_029582105.1. Lineage (NCBI taxonomy): Eukaryota > Metazoa > Chordata > Aves > Passeriformes > Muscicapidae > Oenanthe > Oenanthe melanoleuca. The sequence goes on from NW_026612675.1 coordinate 92,528, forward strand.
CAGAGGCTCACCAAGAGAGGGGACGGTCAGGGAGGAGCACTGGGCAGCAGGTGCACACAGGTACAGGCAAAGGGACAGTGACAGGGACAAAGAAACACAGTCACGGTGCAGGACTGAGGGACAAGGAGAGGAAGAAAGGAGAAATAAAGATGCAGGCAGCAAGTGAGACAGAGAGAGAGGCAAAAAGTAGGACAGAACAGGGAGAGGGATTGAATAAGAGATATTACATAAATATTGAGTATTCATTTCAAAAAAGAAAAAGAAGAACAAGAGAGAGAGAAGCAGTGAAAGGGAATGGGATGGGGAGCACACAGGCCAAGAAAGGAACACCAAAGACACAGCGGACAGAGAGGAGAGAAGGGGTGGAAAATTGAATATAAAGCAGGAAGAGGAACAGCAGCAGACCCAGGAGTATTTATTACAGAGCGTGGCTGCTGAACCTGTCAGGAAAGCACCAGCTCCGACAGAACAGGGCACGGGCACAGCTCGGCCTGGGACTCATCGATTCACATCTGTCTCATAAAGGCCGTGATAAAACATGAGGTGAAAGCTGAATGGATGATGTGCTGCAGCTTGGGTCCTGCTCAGCCCTCATCCCAGCCCGTGCTGCCAGTGAACACACTGATGCTCTTCTCAGCATCCAAATTCCTTCTTCAAGTTTCTTCAAGCTAGGGGAAGGAAAAGAAACAAACAAACAAAAAAAAAACCAAAAAAAAAAAAAAAAAAAAAAAAAAAAAAACAACAACAACAACAAAAAAAAAAAAAACACCACACCAAAAACAACAACAAAAAATCCCAAAAGAAAACAAACAAACAAAAAAACCACAAATAACAATCCAAAACAAATCCGCAGCACCTTCAGCACCTTATTGCATAATAAACTTGTACAATTATAACTTTTAAATTCTCTTCTTTGTATCTGAAGTTCCCCATATTCCCTAAAGCAGAGTAACAAACCAGGCATCTGTAAAGAAGCTGTCTGGGTTAAAAGACACTGAGCCTCCTGCCAACAAAACTATTTAGTGTTCACCTCTGCTACATCCAGCTGTAGCTAATTGTATACTTATGATTATAGTGCCCGCCACAGGAATTTGGAAGGAATTATGCTACTCAGAGCTAATACAAATGATGCACTCTAAAAATGAGTGCAACAGGAAAATGTAATGCTATTAAAATGATAAAATACTTGAACCTCAGGGGGAAAAAAAAAATCTCAGTATCAAAGCTCTTTGTATTTTGCATGCACATTTCCATCTAAGAAAAGCATTTGCTGGTTACAATAGGCTTCTTCATAGCCTAATAGCAAACATGAAGTTTGCCTAACTCCATTTGAATCAGGGATATAAAAGCAGATCAAGCAAGTGACAAATGAGAGAGCTATTCCTAGACTGCAGCAGACACCAACAATGAATTATGAGCGGGTTCCAGCCTCAGCCTGACATGGCTGGGTTTTTCCTTGGACCTACCTCAATTAAACGAGTTTTAAGCTTTTGATGCCTGCAAGTTGGTGTTCTTCTCACTGGGGCAATTGGAAATAATTTCAGTATCATTAGAAAATTTTAGAAAAATCCAGCTAAAAGTTTCACCTCTGTCCCCTCTAAGTTATCCCAGTTTTCCCCAGCTAGGATGCACAGAAGTGAGACAGGGGAAATGACATCAGGGAACAGCTGTAAAGTTAAAGGCAGAAAGAGAAGACTTACCAGCAAAGGGCAGGAAAGGAGAAAGGTTTCAGAAAAGATTTCTGTGGTCTAATTAATGATCATTTCTGATTCGCCAGTGAGAAGAACACAAACTCCCAGCCAGTCAGGCCTCACAGTCCCCTGCAGTGAGAGCTCAGCGCACATCCACAGAGGCAAGTCCAGCACCTGAAAGAAAAAAAAAAAAAAAAAAAAAATAAATAACCAGAAGAAAAAGGTGACAGGGCAGCACAAAGATTGTTCTCTGTGCAGTGCCCAGACTCGGGGCTCACTGTCAGCTTTGCTAGTTCCCGTGAATTATCCCACAGCCCCCAATTATCTGCTCAGTTCCTGCTGCCATAACCTCACAGTGCCTCACGGAGGGTGGATATTCCCGTGCAGAGCTGCCCCTTGAACGCCAGCTGTGCCAGGAACGGGCAGAGCGTCCAAGGAAGCTCAGCAGCAGGGACAGGGACAGGCATCTGTTCCAAAGAATTGGCTATTTAAAGCCCTCATCCCCCAGCCCCAGCCATGTCCCTGGGGGCACTTGACAGAGCTGCCTGGAGTTCAGCTGATTTAGCCCCCCTGAGCTGGGGCTCCAGGTGATATTTTCAAGCAGGAGAAGGCAGGGCCGGGGGTGCTCCCATCCCGTGCCAAGGCAGCTCCCCGTGCCCACGGGAGGACATCTCTCCCTGCAGCAGCTCAGCTCCTTTCAGGGCCTCAGCAGTGGCCTCTGCAAGTTCTTTTCCCTCAGCAAAGGGTGCACATCCCTGCCTTCAGCACACCTCCAGTGGGACCCACCTGGGAAAGCTTTCCATCCCTTCTGCACTTCCAGCTGGCTCCCTGGAAACTCCCACCTTCGTCCAAACAAAACTTCATCCCACCTGAACCTTTGATTTGAAGGCATCTCTGCAGGCTGTCGGTTGGCATTTAATAGCTGTGAGGGAAGACTGCCTTGGCTTTAGTGCTGCTGCTGCTGAATGAGGCCTCAGGCAGGAAGGGAAGGGAAGGGAATTGGGGTGGACAGGACATACCTGGCAGCTGCCTGGGAGCTCTGGGAGGCTGGAACCGGGAATTGCTGTCTGAGCCCCTCTGCACGCAGCCCGTGCCACCATCACCAGGACACGCCAGCTGCTCCTTGGGCTGCTTTTGGGCTGTCAGTGGCCTGTATCCAGGCTGAAGCATCTCCAGGAGCCTGTTCAGAGCAGCCCCTGGCCCAGGAGCCACGGGCATCCATGCGGACAAAACCCTGGTACTGGGACTGTCCATGCCTCAAAACCCATCCTGCTGACAAAACCCTGGTACTGGGACTGTCCATGCCTCAAAAACCATCGTGCTGAGTAAACCGTGGTACTGGGACTGTCCATGCCCCAAAAACCATCCTGCTGACAAAACCCTGGTACTGGGACTGTCCATGCCCAACCTCTGTGGATGAATGTCATCTTGTTGGCTGGGACCAAGGAAAAAATCCAGCTGGGGGAAAAAAACCCAAACTCTTGGCTGGGGACTCTTTATTCTAAATTTAAAAATGAGTTGAGAAAGGTAAAAGGTAAAAACCATATGCACAAGGTTAGAAGCAGTCAGCACACAGACTGGCACAGGCAGACATAAGCAGACAGACACAGACACAGACTCTCCAGACAGACACAGACTCTCCCAGACAGACACACGCTCCCCCTTTCACACTCTGCAGCTGACAGGCTGACTGCAACCCTCACTTGGAACGCTGCATGAAGAGGATGCTTCAACACATCCCCCGGCTGCTGCTCTTCAACACCCAACGGGAGATTCCAGGGAAATCGGCATAATTGGTGACTGCAGAGATGGGAATCCACCTCAGGGACCTGAGAGACAGCAGGAGCTGGTCAGGTAGAGGTTATCCCCACACATTTCCTACCCAAAACCCCACAGAAAAGAGAGGAACAATAAAGTTCTGTAACTATTCTACCCAAGCGGGTGCCAGGGCAGGGCAGCTCCGAGCTAAGGGGCACAATAAAGGCCCATACAGTAGAGATGCACACAGTAAAGGTACATGCAACATAAACCAAGACAGCTACATACAGTATAAGCCAAGGTAGGTACGTACACCATGGATGAGGACTGGAGATAACTCTCTGGAGGATTAAGTCTCAAGCCCAAGATAGAACCTATGGAACTAGTGAGGGCACATAAGGAGGGTCTAACACACTCCCTTACAGAAGGCCAAGAGAATGGCACGTGAAAAGCAGGCACTACCAAAGCTGAGAAGGAAGATGGATGAGAAGATCTTGTGTACTTCTTTCCGTCTCAAAAAGCAAAAAGGTAAATGTGCTGGAATAAGCACAATGCAGGAAAGTACACGAGTAGAGTCTGGCTACCATGGCTTGGAAGGATGCTGATAAAGCATGGAGATGTGACAAAGGTAACACAGATGGACACAAAGGACAGACCAAGGACACAGATTACACAAGAGACACCAGTTATTTACCCAGAGCTGGAAGGAACTGGAGCAGCCATCAAGTGCAGCATCTCAGAGCCAGAGCTGGAATGAAGAACGTGCCACAGAGCTGGAGGCTCAGCGAGCTGGACTGGGAAACATCTGCAAGTGAAACAAGCAGAAGGAACAGAAATCATCTGGGCCCTGAGATATCCTGGGCTGTATCCCTTGAGATGGGGAGAGAAAGGGGAAAAAGTAAAGGAGTTCAGGGAGAAGGAAGGAGGGGCAGGGGGGAGAGGAGGGGAGGTTTTGGGAGGCACAAGGGGGGAAAGAAGAGGAATACGCAGAGAAGGAAGGAGGGCTAGAGCGGGGGAGAGGGGTAGAAGCCAAAGCCCCACAGCTCACCTGGGAGCCCGAACAAGCAGCTCCTCCTCTCACCCTACTCGGCGTCAGCAAACGGTGGCCGGGTGGTTTCCAGGCATTAAATCACCTCGGCCCCAGCCCCGGGCCCGCCCCGCTTCATCCCGGTTCCTCCCGGGCTCTGCCTTCTGGGACTGCCCGGTCCCGCCCCTGTCCTGCCCCGTTCATGGGCACGCGGGACGTCCCGGTCACGAACTGCAGCAGCCGGATCCGCTTCTCAGCGTCCATCAGCAGCACAGCCTGGGGGCAGAGACACCCTCAGCACTGCAGGAGCCCCTCTGTGCCAGCAGCCTCAGGGCACTATGGGCTGCCTCTGCTCCATCTGAGCAGGAGCTGCACCTGCCCTCACCTGAGCCAGGAGGGAGCAGCTCCGGCCCCAGCACAACCACCCACCCTGAGCAGTTCTCATACAGAAAAATGATTGCAAAAAAGGGCAGGGACTTTCACCTACAGGACCAGCGAGGGCTGGTGCCCAGTCTTACCTTCCAGAACCACCGGATAACAGGGTGGTTTGGGCAGTAACCATTTTTGTAGATGGTGTGTTGTCTCCAGCCGCTGACATCCACGCCACCAAGGCCACACATCAGTAACTGCAGGCAAGCAGAAGGGTGGGATGTGTCCCTGACCTCACAGGGTACAAGGTGCCACTGCCCCTCAGGGCTCTGACCTTCAGGCACTTATGCACACCCAGGGGAGAGTCCGAGCATCCCCAGAGTATCCCAGCTGCTGCAGAAGGGCTGCACACTGCCACAGTGTGACACAACTTCCACGTCTTTGGCTCAGATGGGACTGGCAGAGGGTGGCACTGATCCACTAGGCTGCTTCCAGGCTTTCAGAGGCACACCCCCCACCACCCTCCTGAGTGCAGCTCTTCTCATGTCATGAACAGATTTATTAATTAGGAAGAAACATCTGATTTCCAGCCGTGTCCGCACGTTCCCCCAGGGAGAGAGACAGATGACTGAAAAGCCCAGAACATGGCACATCTGTCAGAGAGCTGCCAGCTTGGGGCACCAAATTGACTCACCTCCAGCTCATTTTCATCAAAAATTTTAATCGGGTCGATAGGAAGCAGTTCTGTGAATCCCTAAAAAGAAGAGCAAAGTTAAAACTCTCATCCCACATAAATCCTAATTAAAAAAATCAATGACCAAATTACTTCAAGCTCAAATAATTAAACTTGAACGAGAATGACCTTATTCCCATAAGGGAAAGATGATATATTCTCACACAAGATAAAACTGTCAAATCACAAAACATCATGTATTCTATTTGCATTCCCTGCCAAGCTCCCCACTCCCTTTACACAGACACCAGTGGGTAAGAAATCTGTGTTAAAAACAATCCCTGGTTTTGGGAAAGAAAGGAGCTAAAGAGCCTCGCCTCCAGAAAGGCATTCATTTCTTTCTGCACTCTGTTGACAAATCGCCACTGGATGACCAGGCTGCAGAAAGAAACAAAACCCCACCAGAAAAACAAACTCATTAGCAGGTCTCAGCCAAGGGCTCAAAGGTTTCAGCAACCCCAAATGCTTTCAAGTTTGTCATTTACAACTTCAGCAAGTTCAGGTAACTAAGCAGCTTCCACCAGCTACTCCAATTTATTGGCTGGTGACTGATGGAATTTTGAAGAGACAAACCAAAAAGCCCAGTGACTTTGACCAAATCACAGTGGGAATTTTTTCACTCCTGTAGGTACCTACGTGAGCAGACATTTTATTCTTCCAGAGCAATGAGCAATTAAAAATTCCCAGCAAAGTCTGCAAGCTCTGAGGAGAGCTGTCAGGACACAGCACCTCGCCTATAAAGAAAGAAATAAACTGCAGCATCAAAGGGACACCTTGCTTTCAGCACCAGCCACCCGCAGCACAAACACCTCACAGGTGCAGGCATCAAAAGTCAATTCCAGGCATGGAATTGCTCCAGGTCCAGGCACTGGAAATGAATTCCCAGTTTGCATGAATGTAGCAATTGTAACCATCTTTCACTTTGGAAAAGGCCCTGATTTAAAATGCCAGCAGGTATTAATGAATTCAGCATTTTACATCCTGGTAGGTAGAAGAACTGAGAAATCTGAAAATGAAACCTAATTTCAGATCTGGCCAGTTTTGGTAGGATTGCTGGCACTGGACTCCTGGCTCTGGTCTGTGACTGGCAGAGGAGGACACTGGGATGAGGGCCAGGCTGGAGAGCACCTTCTGGCTCATCTCGGCTTGAGCCAGGTGTTGGAGAAGGACGTTTCCATGGGGGGAATTTCAGGAGATCAAAGCACGTCATTTAATTTACTCCTTGTTCTTGTACCTGACGGGATATAACCAATGTTAACAGTAAGGTTTTTCCCCAATGATCCCTGATGCTCTTGTGCAGTACAAGCTCCAGGGATTGCAGCAGGGCCAATTCTAACCCAGCTGCTCTTTCTTCCCCCCAGGCACATTCCATCACGGTACTTACTCAATGTATTCCCGCTTGTTTTCATTTGTTACCATGATTTCGGACCCGTTGGGCTTCAGGTCCACTTGATATGTCTGCCTTTCAAAAGACCAAAGGCTGTTATTTGAGGACATCTTTCTCCCAGAACCCACTCTCCCTGAGCAGTGTTTCACAAGCAGGATCAGGCAATCATGAGCAAATTGATTTACACTTTTGAACAAACCTGCGCTGACAGAAGGGAAAACTGGCAGAGAGGGGCTGGCTATTTACTGATCATTTTATTACAATTATTATTTATAATAATGAAATTATATATTTATATAAAATAGAACCACAAAATAGGTACTTTATATACACAAAATTATAATAGCTATTATTTGTAATACAAGAAGATAAATCACATACTGGAACTGCCCAAAGCCAACCAGTGGGTTACAAAACCTCTCTATTCTGTGGCTCCTAGTTCTCCATGAAATCCATAACCTTCGGGTGCTTCAGGAAAAAGGCAGCACTGGAAAGTGGATCAGAATATTTTTGACAGGACACTGAATGCATGGTTTGAAATGCTGAAGTCAGTTTTTATAAAAGGCCCTACAGTCCCCAGCTCCAGTTCTATCTGGAGCCAGGATCTAGGGCTCAGAAGTAAACAAAGGGAAAATGCAAAAAAAGGTCATAAAAAACCTCTAAGCAAACTAATTTAATTTAATGTCTACAACACTTTCATTTGTCATGGAGAAAGAGCCCCATAGGCTGTGACCCTTTTCAACCTGGCAGCTTCCCCCTGGCGCACCAGCTGTGACAGGCACTACAGAGAGGACCTGGTGTCCTTCTGCTGCTCTCCTGACAGCACCTTCAGCTTCAGGAACCAGAGAGTCCCTGAGCATGTCCCAGCTGGACTGTGGGACACCTTCATCCCTCCTTCACTGCAAGTATTTCACTCAGCTGCATGTCCAGCTTGTCCCAGAGGTGCCACAGCTCCCTGACAGGAGCTGGCAGCCCCGCTCCCAGCTGGGAACACAGCCAGCTGAGCTCGTTGCTGCTTTCACCACCACCAGACTGTCAGCACTGAGCTACTTGTTGGCAACCACCAGTCCTAAGATGCAAGTAACCTTTACGTACCTGCCCAAAGTTTTCCTCATCTATGCAAAACGTGAGATCCAGCTCGGTGGGGTCATTTTCCAGGATCCACTTCAGAGAGTTGTAGTATTCACTATCCTAGGGCAGATCACAGTTAGGCAGTTTGAAAATGGGCAATTAGTGCAGAGCTGTGGAAAGCCAGGGGCCTGTGAGCACTGGCACAGGTTCAATGGGCTCTTACCACTGACTCCATGTCCTTCAGGGTTATGGGCTTCCCCAGCATCATCTTGTAGAAAGGTCTGATGAAGAAGCCTGGGAGAGAGAGGACAGATTACCTGCCCTGCCCTGCACCTGCACATTCCAGAAAGGTGGAATGCTTGAGGGCACCACCCCTGGCATTTCCTGTTACCTCCTGACTGTAACAGTCCTGCAGCTGCAACGGCATCAGAGCAGCTCAGCTTTATTTTATTATGGCACAGAAAGTCCAATTTTTCAGTTTCAACAATTATCCACTACCTGCCATACTCCACTGACCACCCTAACATTAATGGCAGAGAGAGACAAAAGCTGGGGAATTAAGCCCAGGGTACTCTATCCCATTTAAAATCACTACTTCCCTCTCCAAGGAGTTGCCTAAAAATCAGGCTAGTGACCTTCCTCTGCTCAGGACTCTGATTTAATGAGAAGGTGAAGGGGGCAGAACTGTCCTGTTTTGGTGCAAGAGAACCACCCAGCAAGGAGCAGTGGAGATGCTGGCAGTGGCACAGCACAGCCCACTTCTTTCCATCTACAGCTCTGAGGAGCACCAGGAGGATGACAGGAAAGCTTCTACAGGACCATGCTGGGACTGCCCTTCCCTGCCTCCAGACAGCTGCTCCTCCCAGGATCCTGAACACGGGATCACAACAAAACAACGGGGTTGCAACCAGAAGACAACGCTCCAGACCCACCCGGTGCCACCTGCAATGGCAAGGTGCTGGTCACCCTGGGCTGCCACCCTCTGCTGCTACGGACACTCCTCTGGGTCAGGACTGGGCAGCAGCAATCAGACTGCATTTTCCTTGTTCCTACAACTGGAAAAGCCCTCTAAGTTTGAGCATCCCAAGCTGCTTTAAGGGGGACTGGGATCTGAAAGGTGTCCTTCAGCAAATGTTACCTGGAGAAAATTCTGAAGGACTGCGAGCACATTGCAAGACATTTGATCTATTAGTTAATTTAACGGTAAAATACTACTTTATTCCCCTTCACACATTAAAGTGATTTATCCCTTGTGGAAAAGCTGAGGAGGGCTGCCAGCCTGAGACCCCAGAGCTGCTGCCAAGGTGGGGCACCCAGCACAGCCCTTTGCCTTTCCAACCCCTCCACTGGAATCCCCTTCTACAGACTTCTTGGTCACCTTGACACCAGCAGCCACAAATCACAGCGCCAGTTCTGTGTGAAATCACAGGTAACACAGCTGGAAATGACTGACAGTGGGTCAGCTCTTGGCCCTCTCTACCTCAGAGTGTGCAGCGACACCAACAAATCTCAGTCTGAGTTTCTTCTCAGAGTCTTACAGGGACTTCACGTCAAAAATGCTGTTCCAGGGCTACAAGGGTCTGGCATGAACCACTCCACCTGGAACTGCAGCTCAGGATTCTCTGCCTGATCCCAAGTGCACATGGATAACAAGTTCATTCTTTTTGAAGAGTATTTTCAAAAGTCTCAACACCTTCAAAAGTTTCAGAACTTTGAGTCTTCCCACCACTACAGTTCTCTGCCAGAAACCAGGCTCTCAGGCCTTTGAGGATTCCCTCTCCTGCCTTTCCAAGGGCCCCACTATTTCCCTGAAGTTGGGACCCCCTGCCACACAGAGAACTCTCAGAGCCAGACATTCCCAATGCTGATGGCATCACAAGGGTTACTCCAGCTGGGATTTGGGCACTCCTGTCAATACATCACAGAGTGAAATACCTCTTGTCCAGGTGAGGGTATTTTTCATGCCCTTTCCAACCAAAACTCTACTAATAACTGCCATTCTGAGTTACACTTTGCCATTCTCCTTGCACAGCCTCTCCCTGCACACTGCAGGGGCCATTTGCCAGGCTCAGTGAGCCCCTCTGCCCTCTCCTGCCCTGCTGCTTCCTGCTGAACTAAGGAGTTCTCCTCCCTAACTCCCTGTGCGTGTCACTGATGCAGATGGTGAATAGCACCGTGTGCTGCTGGATGTGGACAGACTTTGAGGGGAACCCACTGATGGTATCCATGCCCCTTGTGCGTGAATCACTGCCAGCTGCCCAGAAAATGGCTGCAGAAGGGCTGTTTTCCCTCCTGATCCCGTCCAACACGTGGCTGGTAGGTGCCTGGGAGCTGCCAGGAAGGCAGCAGTGTGTGTGTGCTGCAGGGAGCAGTGTGCCCATGGGGTGAGGTGACAGGGCAGCTGGGGCACACAGAGCCAGGGAAGGGCTCAGGGGCACCCCACAGACCGGGGAAGGGCTCAGGGGCGTGCCAGAATTGTTTTCCCAGGGGCCTTTGGCCCTCTGCTGTGAGACAGTTGGGCTGTACTAAAATGGCACTGCCATACGAGGTGGAGGTGCCACTCTTTGTGGAGCTGTGAGGTGCATTGTCCCACCCATGTTGTGTTTGTTTCTACAGGGGTATCAGAGCACTTATTAAAGGGAAATGGGGCACACTGAGTAATTCAAGATAAACACACAGTAGCATTGTCACAGGAACTTCACCCTGTGCCTTAGATTTTGCCTATTTATGTATCCTTAACACAGCAGGACTAAATCAATTGATAAATGCATATCTTTGTAGCCTGCAGTGCTCAAGGCTTCCCTCCCCTATTCCTGCTCCTCCTGCACCCCTCACCACGCTTCCTAACTAGTGAAATTAAGTTCTGGTGAAAGTTTTGGAAAAAGAAGCGTAGAAACAAGTGCTTACTTGTTACAAGCTCTACTATGAGTTTTCCCCAGCTAGGAGCAGCACAGAAGTGAGACAGGGGCAATGACATCAGGGAACAGCTGTAGAGTTAAAGGCAGAAAGAAAAGACTTACCAGCAAAGGGCAGGAAAGGAGAAAGGTTTCAGAAAAGATTTTGGTGGTCTAATTAATGATCATTTCTGATTCTCCTGTGAGAAGAACACAAACTCACAGCCAGTCAGGCCTCACAGTCCTCTGTAGTGAGAGTTCAGCACACATCCCAGAGGCAAGTCCAGCACCTGAAACAAAAAAAAAAAAAAAAAAAAAAAAGAAAAAATAACCAGAAGAAAAAGGTGACAGGGCAGCACAAAGATTGTTCTCTGTGCAGCGCCCAGACTCGGGGCTCGCTCTCAGCTTTGCTAGTTCCCGTGAATTATCCCACAGCCCCCAATTATCTGCTCAGTTCCTGCTGCCATACCTCACAGTGCCTCACGGAGGGTGGATATTCCCGTGCAGAGCTGCCCCTTGAACGCCAGCTGTGCCAGGAACGGGCAGAGCGTCCAAGGAAGCTCAGCAGCATCGGGACAGGGACAGGCATCTGTTCCAAAGAATTGGCTATTTAAAGCCCTCATCCCCCCAGCCCCACCCAATGTCCCTGGGGGCACTTGACAGAGCTGCCTGGAGTCCAGCTGATTTAGCCCCCCTGAGCCGGGGCTCCAGGTGATATTTTCAAGCAGGAGAAGGCAGGGCCGGGGGCGCTCCCGTCCCGTGCCAAGGCAGCTCCCCGTGCCCACGGGAGGACATCTCTCCCTGCAGCAGCTCAGCTCCTTTCAGAGCCTCTGCAAGTTCTTTTCCCTCAGCAAAGGGTGCACATCCCTGCCTCAGCACACCTCCAGTGGGACCCACCTGGGAAAGCTTTCCATCCCTTCTGCACTTCCAGCTGGCTCCCTGGAAACTCCCACCTTCGTCCAAACAAAACTTCATCCCACCTGAACCTTTGATTTGAAGGCATCTCTGCAGGCTGTCGGTTGGCATTTAATAGCTGTGAGGGAAGACTGCCTTGGCTTTAGTGCTGCTGCTGCTGCTGAACGAGGCCTCAGGCAGGAAGGGAAGGGAAGGAATTGGGGTGGACAGGACATACCTGGCAGCTGCCTGGGAGCTCTGGGAGGCTGGAACCAGGAATTGCTGTCTGAGCCCCTCTGCACGCAGCCCGTGCCACCATCACCAGGACACGCCAGCTGCTCCTTGGGCTGCTTTTGGGCTGTCAGTGGCCTGTATCCAGGCTGAGCATCTCCAGGAGCCTGCTCAGAGCAGCCCCTGGCCCGGGAGCCACGGGCAGCCCTTGAGCCGTGTCCGTGCCAGCGCCGGCCGGGCACCCAGCGCCCATCCCGGGCCGTGTGCGGCACGGGCAGGACGCTGCAGGCACAGCCCTGCCCCGAGGGCCCAAGGACAAGAGGTGCTGGATGCCTTTCGGGGACTCCTGGCCTCTCCTGCCCCCGTTCCCCGCAGCTGGGACACACAGAAACAACAAGGAGCATTGCTGGCAGTGAGTGGGAGGCACTGAGGCCTCTGTGCAGCTCTGGGCCACAAAACCAACCCCAGCTTCAGCAGCTGCTTCATTTGGGCAACACTCACCTGCAGGAAATGCCACCTGCCACTCTCCAGAAGAACTCAGGCCACGCAGCAAGGAAGCCTCAGAACCTGTCCTGCTCACTTCTCCCTACAAAGAGACATGGCAAGAGCAAATCTACAGCTGCTGGGTAAATCCTGGAAAGGGCAGGAAAATCAGGGGATGGGAAGATGCGGTGCTGTCATGCCAGCTGCCAGCCAGTTCTACCCTACAGCCGTGGCAGGGGCTGGTGTGTAAAGCTGCTTTAGCAGAATAGAAGGAGCTGCAGTTTCCTTGCTGGAGCCAATGATTCCCATCCTTGGGAGTTTCATACCTGAGATGCAGAGGCTCAGTCAGTCGGAGCACAGTCCAGGTAGTGCCAGGTTGTGAGTTCAATTCTCCCACGGGCCGTGTCCTCGAGAGTCGGATTTCAGAACCCTCTCAATCCCAGTATATCCTGTGACCTGGAAGTAAAGAGGAAAAGCCGCAACCGAGTTTTAATAAAGAGGTTTTGCCATTGCAGAGCTTTTTGGAGTTGCAAAGCAAAGGGAGGGGGAGCATCCCATCTGGCAGGTGAATGAGAAGCAGCCCGAGCAGAACCGTGCCCGGCCCCGCCGAGCGGCTCGTCCCGCGCCCCAGCCCCGCTCGTTCCGCAGGGGTGCGCGGGCAGCAGCCCCGGGGCTGTGCGCGCACGGGAACGGGGGGCCGGGCGCTGCTCGCGCTCAGGCTGCGGGGCCTCCGCGGGACGGGGGCACCGGGAGCGCCGGGATTTGGGGCTCCCAGGGCTGGCACGGCGGCCCCCGCGCCCGGCCGGGTCCAGCCGCGATGCAGCGTCTACACGGGGAGATCCCGCCGCCGTTCTTCCGGGCGCGGTTACCGGCAGAGCCCCGGCTCCCCGCGGCCGCAGCGGGACCGTGTCCAGAGTGCCGCGGCCGCCGGAACGGAATGGAGCGGCAGCGCCGGGCTCAGCCCCAGCGCCCGTCCGGGGGCTGCTGCTGCTGCCTGCGGCTCGATCCCGATCCCGGCCCCGCTACCCGCACCCTGCCTGCCGGGGAGAGGCGGCACCGCCTGGAACCCCCAGCCAATACCGCCAAAACCTAGACCCGACCCTAGTCCTACCTGAGCGCCCCAGGATTCGCGCAGAACCGGGAGCTGTCCCTGGCACAGCGCTCCGACGAGGATCCCGCCGCCTCCCAGCACGAGTGTTCCCGAACGGAACGGGCCGGGAGCGGATCGGGCCGCATAGAAATAGGCCCCGGCCCGCGCAGCCGCACTGGGGCCCCGCGCACCTGTGCCGGGCCCGGCCCCGCCCCTGAATCACCTCACGGCCCGGCACCTGGATCCTCGCCCGGTACCGCCCCCGGTACCGCCGTGGGTACCGCCGTCGCTGCCGCCCTTGGTACCGCCCCTGGTTCCGCCCTTGGTACCGCCCCCGGGACCGCCTTCGGTACGCCCCCGGCAGGACAGGACCCCGGCAGAGAAAGGCGTCTGTCCGCAGCCGCCTGTCTGCGCTCCTGCCGTTTCCCGCGCGCCGCGGCGCCGTTGAGCCCACAGCCCGTGTCCGCGCTCTCGGAAACGCGCAGAAAATCGCGCCGCGGGGATCGGTGTCGGCGTCGCGGGCAGGCAGCCCCCAAAACACACTGGGGTCCTGATTTTTCCCGCCCTTTCTGCCGCCATATATAGAAGGTCAAACGAGTGCCGGCCAAACCGCCATCTGAGAGTGGCAAGACGTCACTTCCGCCCTTCTCGGCCGCCATCTCTAGTACTGGCAGAGGCCACTTCCGGCCCGGCTGCCATCTTTGTTGTGGTACACGGAACTGCCGCCATATATAGAAGGTCAAACGAGTGCAGGCCAAACCGCCATCTTGAGAGTGGCAAGACGTCACTTCCGCCCTTCTCGGCCGCCATCTCTAGTACTGGCAGAGGCCACTTCCGCAGCGTGGCGGCAGTCCTACAGGGCAGCGTCCCGGCACGCGCTCGCTCCATCATCGGAAGGGCACGCGCGCAGCACCGCGCTGTGCCCACAGGACGGCAGCGCTGCCAGGGCGCCGGAGCGGCGGCGGCTGCAGTACCGCGCTGTGCCCACAAGGCGGCAGCACTGCCGCCCTTCCCACGCTCGCAGCCGCGGCCGCTCTCGCAGCCCGAACTCGGCGTCACCCTCCCCTCTATTCACACACACCCCCCGCTCCCGCTCCATCCGGGCAGCGAAGGCGGGGGCGCCGCTGCAATCCGGATCTCCGGCGAGGAGAACAGCATTGCTGCCCTGCCGGATTGAGAAATCCGATTCCTTGCAGAGATTGAGGGGATAGGGAGCTCAGCCTTAGGCTGGGTTTTGGCAGCGGCAATCGGGTGAGGAGGGGAGAGAGGAGCTGCTCGGCAGCGGCTGCAGTACCGCGCTGTGCCCACAAGGCGGCGTTAGCGGCGGGTGCGCAGCCAGGGCTGGGGCGGGGCAGGGGCGGGCCGGGGGAGCGTCCCAGGGGATGGAACGAAGAGGGACGGGGTCAGCGCTGGGCTAAACCCCCAGAACCCCTAAAAAAAACCCCAAAATTAAAAAAAAAAATTAAAAATCCAATAAAAACTTTAAAAAATCCCATCAAAATACCCTAAAGCAACCTTAAAACCCCCAAAACACCCCAAAACCCCTTTAAAAACGGGGGACGGGGCCACGTGACACCCCAGGCAGTTCCAAAGCCCAAGGGGCGGGGATCGGTTTAGGGTGCATTGCTCTGGGCCTGAGCAATCGAGCCGAGAGAGATCGATCGGCAGGCATCACGAGTCGATCGCGGAGCAATCGATCGGCAGGCATCACGAGTCGATCGCGGAGCGATCGATCGGCAGGCATCACGAGTCGATCGCCGAGCGATCGATCGGCAGGCATCGCTAGTCGACCGAGCGATCGATCGGCAGGCATCGCTAGTCCATCTCCGAGCAATCGATCGGCAGGCATCACGAGTCGATCGCCGAGCGATCGATCGGCAGGCATCGCTAGTCGATCGCCGAGCAGTCGATCGGCAGGCATTAACATGGCCATCGCTGTGCCGCGAGGGGCGGGGCCTTGACTGTGATGCGAGCGGCGGGTCGCGGACTGTGACGGCGAGGCTGCGGATCGGCGGGCTCCGGGGGCGTGGCGTCACTGTGACGGGGGGCGGGCCCGCGGCTGTGACGGGAGGGTCGGGGCCGCGGCAGTGACGCGGGGGGCGTGGCCGTCACTGTGACGCGGGGGGCGGGCCCGCGGCTGTGATGCGGGGGGGGCCGACCCGATGACGTGCGGGGCCGTGGGCGGAGCCCGGGCCGCTGACGTGCGGGCGCTAACGTGACAGCGCTTCCGGTTCGGGTGCCGGCGGTGCCGCCGCTCCCTCGGCGGGCGGAGTGTGGGGCTCGGGCACCCGGCGGCATCGGGGCGGGCGCTGGGGCCGCGCGGCGCTGCCGCTGCTGCTCCGGGCTGCTGCCGGGGCTCCCGTGCCGCCGGCCGTGCGCGGGAGGGCGGTGCGGGGATTTCCCCGCGCTGAGGGGAACCGGCCCCGGCGCCTCCCGAACCCGCCGCTCCGGCGCTGCCAGGGAGTTTGTGATCAATTAAAAAGATGCCTTGTATTCTCGGAGTGTTCCATTCTGCCTCTGCTGTTTTTCCTGCTAGTCTGGATCCTCTGCTTAGATTTTTTTTTCTTCCTATTTTAGATGCCCTGGCTGTGGTGGATGTCCCGGTTGAGGGCAGTGATGGCTTTCATGAAGAAATCTTTAAATGAAGACGGGATTACCCAAACCTTTCCCTTCCCTGCTGCACTAGAAGCCAGGAATATCCTGTTGCTTCAGTCTGAAAACGGAACAGGTACAGGTTTTTTTTGGTATTGTGCCATTTCTACCAGTGGCGTGAAAGGGGCATCATTTTGAGCCGTTTTTAATAATTCTTGGGGATATTTTTGGGGTGTTTCTGGCTGGTTTTTTGGGGTATTTTTCTCACTTTGGCCACCTGGTCCAGCTAATTTTTGGAGTTTTTTGAGGGAATATTTTTGGTAATTTTGGGGGATTTTTTTGGGAAATTTTTTTCAGGATTATTGGTAATTTTGTGGGGGGTTTTGGTAATTTTGGGGATTTTTTTGGAAATTTTTGGGGTACTTTGGGGGAAATTTTTTGGGAATCGTTTTGGGATTTTAGGGAATTTTTTTCGGGTTTTTGGGAATTTTTTGGGGATATTTATGGGGATATTTTTTGGGGTTTCTTGAGGGTTTTTTGGGACTTTTTTGGGGATTTTCTGGGATTTTTGAGGGGTTTTTGGAATTTCTTTGGGAATTTTTATTGGGATATTTTTGGTAGTTTTTGTGGATTTTTGGGGATATTTTTTAAGGATTTTTGGTGATATTTTTGGGGTGTTTTTGTGGGTTTTTTTCATCTTTGGCTGCCTGGTTATGGGGATTTTTTGGGTGTTTTTTTGGGGTGTTTCTAGGGGGGGTTTTGGTAATTTTTGGGGGGGGTTTTGGTAATTTTAGGGGTTTTTTTTGGGAATTTTTTTGGAGTTTTTGGGTAGTTTTTTGGGGTTCTTTCTCCCCTATGGCTGCCAGCTCCAGCTGATTTTTGGGGGGGATATTTTTTAAAATGTTGGGGGATTTTATGGGGGGATTTTTTTTTTTTTTTTTTTTGAGTTTTGCAATTTTTGGGGATATTTTTGGGGAATTTTTGGGGGTTTTTTGGGGTTTTTTTTCTTACCTTTTGCCACCAGCTCCAGATGATTTTTGGGGGGTTTTCTGAGAAGACTTTTGGTAATTTTGGCGAATTTTTGGGGGTTTTTGGTAATGTTTGGGATTTTTTTGGGATTTTTTTGGGGATTTTTGGACTTTTTTGGGGAATTTTTTTTCTTTTTTTTGGGGGGGGAATTTATTGTGGATTTCTGGGGAATTTTTGTAGGGATTTTTTTGAGGATTTTTTTTTTTTTTTTTTTTTTGCAGGATTATTTGGGATTTTTTGGGGGTTTTTGGGAATTTTTGGGGGGATTTTCTTTGGGATTTTTTTTTATTTTTAATTTTTGGCGATTTTTTAGGAATTTTTTCTTGGGTATTTTTGGGGGTTTTTTTGGTTTTTTTTTTTTTTTGTTTTTTCCTTACATTTGGCCGCCACTTCCACATGGTTTTGGGTGTTTTTTGGATGGATATTTTTGGTAATTTTTGGGGATTCTTTAGGGGAATTATTTTGGGGTTTTTGGGGGATTTTGGGGAATATTTTTGGGATTTTTTGGGGCTTTTTTTGAGGATGTTTGGGGATTTTTGTGTTGCTTGTGTTTGTTTGTTTTGTTGTTGTTTTGTTTGTTTGGTGTGTTGTTGTTTCTTTTGCTTGTTTTTTTTTTTTTTTTTGTTTTGTTTTGTTTTGTTTTTGTGTAGGCCAAGAAACAAATTCAGCTTTAATTGTCATAGGAGCTGCTAGAGAAGACAATCTAAGTGTCATCAGTTCTGTACAGAGAAAGCAATGTGGAGCTGCTCTGAGGTGCAGCTATATTGTGTGCAGGGAGAAAAAGTTACAGAAAAAAAAATATACTTGGGTTATTTTATCTTTTGATTCTTTAAAAAAAATAATCTAGCCACTTTCTATAAATATGAGTTCCAAGATGAATTTTGGTACCTTTTTCTGCTTGTGTTGCAAACAGGACACCTTGATAAGCGTGATTCCTAGAGCTGAAGGGAGACACCACAGCCAGACAAGGTGTGCAACCACCTGACTTATTTCTTCAACCACCTGATTTATTTCTAGTACAATTAGAACAAACAGCCCTTTCCTTTTTAATAAAGATAAAGCACCTAGGTGAGATTTCAGAGGAAAAAAAAAAAAAAAAAAAAAAAAAGAAAGAAAAAAAGGCATCAACACTCATTTGATCATTGTCAAACACAGTTATAGTTTGTGACAGAGTGTGCCAAAAGAAGAAAACTTGGGTGGATGGCTTTCTATATCTAGAAGAGGTAATCAGTTCTAATGAGTAGGTGGCTACTTTGCATCCTTTTTTTTTCCTTGTGCAGATTATATGTGTCAGTTCAGAGTGCCTGCAGTTGCCTCTGGCTGGGTTGGGGATCACAGGCCCCCTGGGCTGGGTTTGGTGAGTTTTTCTCCAAGGCCAGCAGTGAACACTACTACACTCCACCTGAGTTCAGCTCAGAGCTCATCTCAAAACATG